>NW_017309210.1:31340-41582 GCF_000935625.1 Nanorana parkeri | reverse complement strand
AAAACTGATATATGACATATCTGTGCTGTACATACTTAACGTCAAGCTCCCTTTACATACAAACATTCTTATGATGACCTCCAGTGGTAGATAACCTTTATTACATATCATTATTCTCCGTCCACATCAGCGCCGTCATTTATTTGTAATATAATATATTATGGGGTTTTTTTCAAGAGGATTTCTATTGCTGAAGAAATTCAAGTTGGGAAAACTTAGATTAGGATAACTGTGCATGACGGGGTGCGACTTCTCGGGGTGCTAATGTGAAACATCCCACACAAAAAAAAACATTTACGGGTGTAGCCCCCATCACATTCTGTGATGTGGCTACTAGACATTTAGTGATTGCCAGGTCTGTGTTCAGCCTGGTTGGATTATAGTGGCATTTATCTGGTTAATTCCAGGTGTCTGACATTGATTGTACCCACCTGGGCGGAGTGTGATTCTGCTAAATTGTGCGATGGCCAATGAAAGGCACCGTAGTGTATGTACAGTACAGCCAATCGCTGGGTTTCTCTCAACCAGTGGTGCATGCTGGGATAGGGTACATATACTGGAGGGATTTGCCATGTGCTCAGACTAGGCGGGACCAGCCATGGATTAAGGCTGGATGCTGTCCAACCGCCCGAAGGCTAGATCTGGGGCCTGGGGTTGGGCATAGGCTGTAGTGTGGGAAGAGTTTCCCTGGGGCCCCCAGAAGGGAGGAGGTCTGTGTTGTTGTCAGAGGAAGTGAAGGTGGATGGCTGCTGAAGGTATTCAGAATCTAGAGGACCTCACGAGCATGCCGGGTGTCTCTCCGTCTAAAGATCTGTCCTCATTTCCTGCTCCTCTGATACCCCCACTTACTATTCGCTGTCCTACAAGTGTATCTACACTGAGATGCTAACAAGGTCTGGTGAGTCTGGAGTCTGTCTGTTACACCCTGGATGTCCAGGATCCCAATATATCCTCTCTCCCCAGTGTTAAGAAGTTTAATAAAAAGTTATTCAGCATTGCATTACTGGAGTGGACATCAGTCTGTGGGCACTAGAAGATGGTGGTTAATGCTAATGGGGCGGCTGAAGATCATAACCCTAGTGATGATGACCCGGTTAATCCAGGAGCTCCTTTGGGGATAAACGCTACACATCCAATATATCCTCTCTCCCCAGTGTTAAGAAGTTTAATAAAAAGTTATTCAGCATTGCATTACTGGAGTGGACATCAGTCTGTGGGCACTAGAAGATGGTGGTTAATGCTAATGGGGCGGCTGAAGATCATAACCCTAGTGATGATGACCCGGTTAATCCAGGAGCTCCTTTGGGGATAAACGCTACACAGGCTTATTCACAAAAGGGTGAAGAGCTTGGAGAAGGCAGGAGAAGGGAACAATCTAGGACAGAATAGCTGATTTTGGAACAATTCTCCAATTCAGGTCACTTTCCAGTTCAGCTATGTTGTCCTAGATTGTTCCTTTCTCCTGCCTTCTCCAAACTCTTCACCCTTTAGTAAATAACCCTGTTAGTAATTTATTAATGAATAAAGAGCTGCAATAATTAGTTGTTTTTTTTTATCTGAATGAAGTTCAGCTTTAACCCTAACAGGATACATAGATTCAAATTGCTCCCTCCGTCACAACCAAGCAAATGCATCCCCTCCTCATTCTGCCTTTAATATTCCCAATTCCTTGTAATTTTTGAAAGGATCAATTCAATCCATTCATGTTAATAAAGAACCTCGCACCATTTGTATTTCTACAACTTTTCATGTCATAGAAGTTCTTTTACAATAACATTCATTCAATGTTAAGGTGATATTAAACTTTCCTTTATTTGTTCCTAAAGTGAGATTAACCACTTGCTGACCAGGTGTTTACACCCCCTCACTGGCCAGACCATTTTTAAGTATTCAGCGCTGCGGTACTTTGACTGACATTTATTTCGTCATGCAACACTGTACTGAAATTAATTTTATACCATTTTTTGGGGACACAGAGCTTTCCCTTTTTTTTACAAAACGACTACTATCAATGGCAAACAGTAAATGCTTTTCAGTCTTAAAACATCCACAAAAACCTTGGTAGCCAGAGATCATGTAATCTTTGCTGATGCTTAAAGGAGAACTATGAGGTGAGTGCTTTTCACTCACCTCATAGTTCTAGCCGACCTGTGACAATGAGACTGTCACAGGTCGGCTCAGTAGATCGGGAAGTGAGCGAACACATACCGGCGTTCGCTCACTTCTCGATCCTGTTACGGCTCTCTGCCGTGACAGGGGCTGGATTCCCCCCTCCCAGCTCCAATCCTCCAGCGCTGACTGGCGAAATGGACGGGGGAGGGGGCGGGTACAGCTGGCTCTGCCTCTAGATAGGCAGAGCCGGCTGTCACTCACGCAGCTGGGCGGTATACTGAGCTTAGGGTGATGGGAGGACGCTAGTTTGTGTCCTCCCGTTACCCTAAGGAGAACTATGGGGAAAAGCCCTAACCCCATAGTTCTCTAAGTTCACATGAGGAAGCATGGGAGCCGTTATTGTATCCTTGGAAAGCAAAATATATATTTTATTCAGAGAAAAAAAGTAACTTGATATTTCTTACATGTATGCTATTGGTTAATATGAAGCATACATTTTAATGATATGCCTGCTCAAATAATTACCACCTGTCTATTTTTATTTACTGTGGCGATGGAGAATACAAATACCATACTTTGGAATCATCAATTAAATGTTTGCAATATTTGATACGTTGTAAACATATGGTGGACTGTCCCTCTGTTCTTCCTGATTTCATTCTGGTTTTCACCTACTTCTACCAACATGTAAGTGTTCAGTGTTAAATTTTGTATAATAAAAGACTTTAGCCTTGCAATTTGTCCATATTGTCCTAGTCTCCTTGTATAGAGGCAAAATATGCTCTCCCCAAAGATGTGGTATATTTTCTTTTTAGTCATCATCGAACCTTATGTGCAGTCCTTCTCTTCCATTACCTACATTTCTACCTCATTCTAATTGTATTCTCAGCTGCCCTTGTTTTTTCTCCTTACCTCTTACAAGAGGTTCCTCCAGATCTTAGTACCTTTATTGCATTTCCTCTTTTTTTATTTCTTTTTTATCATTCTCATTCTCCCTAACTACAATAAGGTTTCCATTTAGCATCTCCTAAGAAAAATTACATCCAACTTTCTTTGCTTTCCTTCTTTGCCATCTGGTATGCTCCATCATACCATCCCACTCTTCTGTGTTTTGTCTCATTTTGCAACATTTAGCTTGTTGGTTACATAAATTGTGTAAAATATGGGCGATTCCAATCTGTCACAGTGCAGTCTTTAAAAGGCTGTTTGGCACCAACACCAATTCTGAGCATTCACCCCATCCCTGCACAAAACTAGCAGTCACCCTAAGCATAGGGCCACGTGCCATAGCATGCATTTGTGCATAATCCAGCACCGGTCTTCTTGTATTAGCCAAAAATTGACCTTTTCGTTACACCCAAGTTCAGAGTCTCTTTTTTGATATTTAGGATGAAATATCCCAAGGTAAATGCAGCTGTGGAGGTCAGTAAGGGACCATTCCGGCTTCCCAGATCAGGGCACGTATACATCTTAGGAGGATAAACTAGGTTAGGTCAGGAAGGGGGTGAGAAGGATAACGTGCATTGATCTTTTAGGAAGTACAGTACATTGGTGTTCACTCTCTCAATCCCCAACCATTTGACTGGGTGGTGAAAGAGCAGCAACAGGCTAATATCAACCTTTTCTGTGTAAACAGATTAGTATGCAAAACCACTGATTGGTTCCCAGTCCTGCCCCTCACTCTCCCACTCAAGAGGCTTATACCAAGTCATCTTCAGTTACTTTCACTGGTTGTATTTAAAAATACACTTTTTGAATAAAAATAAAACTCAAGCCAATTTTTTTTTTTAGTTTTGAATAGAGTGAGGGAGGGTTATAACCCCTGTCAGCTTTTGTTTGCCACCTGTGTCCCATTGGGGAGATTTAATTTCCTGTCCAATAGCCACAACAGTAAGTAAGAGAAAACCCAGCCAAAGTGAGTAATATCGCTGGTGGTCATGAGTGTTACAAGAACTAGAGTCTCCATCTATTTCTCTTCTAGCAACAACCCAACATGTGGGGTTTTCTTTCACTTTCAGTGATACTGGTCACCAGGACAAATAGAGAGGGCGAATCTCCCTGATAGGGGTACAGACGGCAACAAAAACCTGACAGTTGTTCTAATCCCTTTAATCAAAAACTGAAAAATAGGTTTTGGTTTTCAGTGGTACTTTAATGTGTTTCTTGTACATCTGCCTAGAGTTCAGCTATAGCTCCAGCTTAAGTACTGTAAGTCAGTGAATTAAAACACATAAGCACTGCAGGCCAGAACACCCCAATGCTATAGCCGAGGGGAAGGCAACTTTGGCACTCTAGGTGTAGTAGAACTTGAAATCCCATGAGGCATTTCAAGATTCTGACAGCCCCAGGCATGACTTCTAGCAGCAGATGCATGATGAGATTTGTAATTTCAGCACAGCTGGAGTGCCGAGGTTGCCTTACCCTGCTATAGCTTGTTGACCAATCAGAATCCAGTAGTACACAATGCTCCATAATGCTCATGGATTATAACTCACAAAATGCTCCTAAACTATAATTTAGAGCGCCAGAGTGTGCCAACAATATATGAGTTTGGGTACGCTGGTCATTTGGGGACGCTGATCTGTCATTACACCTGGGTGGAGCCAGCTGTGAGATCCTTCGGCAGGCCGTTTGCCCCGCTTTGGCTGTCACTTCGGCTCAGTTGAGCCGAAGCATATGTCTTTGGCTCGGCTGAGCCGCTCGACCACCTTCAGCTGCTGTACGGTCTATAGTAAATAGCCTGTACAGCAGCCCTGCGGGTCAACTGAACCAAAGGGCTCCGGTGGCTGAAGAGAGCTGAAGAATCAGCCGAAGCTACGGCTGAATCCTTTGGCTCCTACGTGAATAACCCCACAGGTCTTATTAACATTAAAGAAAAGTTAAAAAATTCAAAGTTACTGGTCGTAACTACAGCTTTGTTTTATCCAAGTTAAAGGAGAAGTAGACACTAACTGGCATTTAGTTTGCTAAAGAACTTGCCTATTCCACCATACAGTGTGTGCTTCTGTAGGTTTACCAAATGCATTGTGTGGCTAATCTCCACCTCATCGCATCTCACCATTCTTGTCATCTCTTCCAGTAGTTACAAGATATTGGTCAGTCCCAAATCAAGAACCACCGACATGGATGATGGTCCAGTGCTGCTGGTGCTGCTTTTGAAGCCTGGATAATGTGAAGTTTCTGGGTATGGGTGTACAACCAATCAGGCGGTTGGTAGGCAGCTTGTATTGATGCTGCATTTTTGCCAGGTGTACACGTAGTGGGCATGATCACATAAAGTTGCCATACACTCTTCTGGCATACTGCAGATCATCCTAAAATACAGGGTACCAAACCCTGTGAACTTTTCCAGCTGAAGGGCAAACAGTAGGTAGGTGCCGTTTTCATAAACAACCTTGCCTGGCACAAGGTGGCATTGGATCAGTAACCTCTTAGCCCACTTTAGGAGATTTCAGACTGGCCCAGTGTGGCATCTTGTCCTCCAGGCATACCAGCTCCAGCAGGGTGCCCCGACCTGCATGCTCCTCAGCCACCAAATTAGCCCAGTGTGATGTGAAGGAGATGTACTACTCCTGCTTATGCTTGCTGAGCCCCGTGTCTGTGGACCCTGTCGCTGACCGCATGCTCCATACAAAGAGATGTACTACTCCTGCTTATGCTTGCTGAGCCCCATGTCATGTGGACCCTGTCGCTGACCGCATGCTCCATACAAAGAGATTAGCATTACACATGCTGGTGCAGAACATTCATGGCCTTCTGGGCAAAAAAATGGTAGCTGGGTACTTGCCATTGTGGTGCAGCACAGTCCATAAGTTGTTGGAAGGGGACCAACTCCACCAGATGGAATATGAGCAGCTATAAAGTCAGCAGTGTTGTCAAGGTAGTGTAGTGGCCCTGCTTTATGCAGATGTGTCACTAAATCTAGTATGTTTATTGCTGGATTGTGGTCAGTCTTGGCATCAATTGTCCTATGTTCTGTAGGTTTACCCTAAGCCTGGTAGATTGACTAATTCCACCTGTTGCTGGGATGGGGCCTCAGCATACAATGTAGGATGGTCAATTACAAGGTTATGAATATGTGTGTGACTCTGGCCAATCCCTGAACAGGCTGAGGTATGACTAGGGAAGATGATAAATAATTGGGAGCACCTTTCCAGAACGCTCTCTTCCCTGGGGAATCTACCTGGGAGGAGGTCTGTGTGACCATGTGATTAAAAGGCTTGGGCCTCAGCATGTGTCATGTGCTGAGGGCTTGGAGGACAAACTTATAGTTGGAGTGAATTATTTGTGGAGGTCGAGCTGGAGAAGCATCTTCTTGCTGGAGAGTGTCACAGAGGAGCTGCCACCTGGACTTTTAAGGATTCATCGCTCAGTTACCATTCACAGTGGAACATGAGCTAGTTATTGCAATATTAAGACTGTGACACCTCTTACAGGGTCATAGATTTTCCTAGCTGTTCTCTGTTCAAGAATGTATTGCTTGAACAGAGAACCTAATGCAATTACTGTTGCTATTATGTAATGTTTAAAATGTTTCCCTGCCTGTCCAAGTAGCTACTTCCATTATTATAAACATACCCCAGTATTTATAGCAAACAGGAGTAACTCAGTCCTCCTATTCCAATCACTATGGAATGTATCACGGCAGATGTTGATTGTGCAATAACATGATGGGGGTATGAATGTTTGTGAAACCACCCTGCATTAATTGCATAATCTAATCACCATGGTAACAGGAAGTCTGGAATATGATGAGGGTGACCTAGTTATCCATGTTGCTATTAATGCCCGGCATATGTTCTAGACACTCATTAGACCTGAATAAGTGGTTTGGATGTGTGGTGAAAGATCTTCAACATCACAAAGAAAGTCAAGTTGCTCGTGACCAAATGCTACTAACTATTGTAAGTTAAAGTATGTGGTTACCTATGGTGTTAAAGTTCAACTTGTCAATACGATGTACAAGGCGTTGCAGTTTGTTCTAAAACACTATAGGTGCATTCACAGTCAGAAATATGATCATTACAACGCATACACAGAAGTATAGTAAAGTTCTAAACTTTACAAATTGCTAATCCTGGGACCATGTATTTTTGTAAGTTTAAGTTCCTCGCATGATCATGCTAAACAAAAGAGCAAAATCAAAAAGAACATGTCGAAGACAGATGACATGGACAATTTTTCTTGAGGTAAAGTCAAATAATTGGGCAGATTCTTCCTGGTCAATATTGTTTCTCCAACACTAAAGTATATGTGAATGACTCTTTTCAATAAACTTCTCTTTTTTTTGCTCCCTTTTGGTCTGTTAAATATACAATTGAAAGTCTATTGCTGTATCTGTTTAACAGGTAAAAATACCTGTTAATCCTGTCAGAAAGCCAGTGGGCAAATCACATTCTGTGCTATCTGCCTTTGTTGAACTCACTTTAGTTTGCATTGTTCGGATGTCTTTTCTGAGGAGAGCACATTCCTCCTTTGTTATGGAGAAAAGGAGAGGAGAAGCTTCTCCTCAATAGATACAGTACAGTGGGTGTTGTCACCCTAGGAAAAGAAGAGTGCTACTGGCAGGAATAATAGACAAAATAAAGAAAAGAATCATGAAAAAAGGATTACGTACATTTAGGTGCAGGACCATTTAGCGGCTAATATGTTTGCTTATACTCTGGTTTAAAATGCAGTTCCTGGTTAAACAAACCTAGAAGGATGTGTTTATCTCATGTTTTGTTACTGAACTGATTATTAAGAGCTACACAATACATTTAACCACAGTCCTAAGATAAAGCAAAACATTTTTTTTGCTTTGAGTCTTATAACTCTAACCTATGACCTAGGTGTAAGAGTTTCCGTGACTATGTCTCATGTCTTAGAGAAAAACAAGAGTCGTAATATTCACAGCATGGAATCATCAAAGCATATATAAACCCAAAAACAAAAAAAATTATATATTGCAGCTTACCAGTCCTTAGATGTGGTGGCTGCATTTGTTATGGTTTTTTGGAAGACCAGGACAAGGAAGAGGCAGAAGAGGTTTTCAGAGACAAAGCTGGGGGGGGGAGCCTCTCCAATTTGTGATTTCCATATAATATCTTCATCAGATAACAGAGCTGTAAGTCTAGCACTGTTACATGTGTTCTGTTAGGAAGATGTAGGTAGATGTAGATGTAGGTAGAAGCATTGTCACTGCTCTGAGCTGCAAGAAGTACTAAGAGCCATGTTCCTGCACATCCATCCATCAGCAGGATCTATACAATGTTATGGAGCTACGAAGGCTGGGAGCTGATTTTTATAGAAATCTCTGATGAGTCTGGAGATCATGAGTCTGGTTAGTCTCTTAGTACATACAGCTATTCATATCACACAATCACAGGAAGGGACAGCCAAATATATCAAATCCACAAAGATGCAGGGATGTGGCAGTAATTAAATCTGCAAAAACTTATATCATATAAAAGAATATCAGTTTAAAAATGTATATCATGCATGGAACAAAACGGAACAACAGCCTCGGGCATCACCGCCCTATCTTAAGTTCACAGGTATACTTTTAGTGAACAACACTCATTAATCAAATGCAAGAGGAGGAAACCCCTGATCAGCACAAGGTACAAAGTAACCAATATTATTAACCATACTACATGGATTCATGAATGAATCAGCAGAGCAACAAAGAATACAAGAGAGGGAAATCTATGAAAGCTGGAGCAGACAGCTTGCCATGGGTAATTGCCCCAGATTATGTCTGCTCCAGTTTTGATAAAATGCCCTCAATGTATATACATAATGTCAATGAAACATTCACTTCAAAACATAATCGAAGAGTACATTTTCAACTCTGAAATGTAAACAAATACATCAAGTATTGAAATCTGTATGTGTGCTTCATACATATATCAATATATTATTTATTCACCGTAGATGCAAAGATGACATCTTATATATCCACCAAGTCTCCTTCTTTTTTAATGTCAGAACATGATCTCCCCTTTATTCTCATCAATCACAAATCAGGTGCTTTCGGTTGGAAATCGGTCAGGCAATTCTGTCCTAAAGAGGAACTTTACCTACCAGTTACTTTTTAGTCATCCTGGTTACATGGTAACCAGGGACGCTGATCTGTCTGTGCAAGTGACCGGAGCCAGCCGTGAGATAATGGCTGTCTCCGCCCAGCAGTCAGTAGCAGGCTGTCGGCCGGCCAATGGTCGGCCGTTCGACCAGCTTCGACTTTCACTTCAGATCAGTCGAGCCATAGCATATGCCTTCGGCTCGACTGAGCCGCTCGGCCGACTTCAGGAGCTGTACGGGTCCTGGGGCCGAAGCTAGCCGAAGGATCAGCCGGAGCTACGGCTAGATCCTTCAGCAGCTTAGTGAATAGACCCCTAAGTTGATTAATCGGTTAATCGAATAAAAAAAATGGTTCCAATGATAGACTACTAGTTTGTATTGAGATTGTAGTCCATCACGGGAGCAAGCTTGGAGCGGTGGAAGTAAAAAAAAGTGTGGTGTGCAATATAGTACATTATACAGCGGCGCAATGCAGAATACCACCAGCTATAGAGGAATACAGCAAATCGCAGCAATAGTACATTATACTATAATGTACTATTGCTGGGATTTGTATTCCTCTGTAGCTGGTGTTATTCTGTATTGCGCCGTATGATTTATTATTGCTGGGATTTGTATTCCTATATAGCTGGAAGTATTCTGCAGTGTGCTGTATAATGATTTTACGGCGCAATGCAGAATACCACCAGCTATATAGGAATACAACAAATGCCAGCAATAGTACATTATACATACAGTGTATAATGTATTGCTGGGATTTGTAGCTGATGGTAAATATACAGCACAATGTACCATCAGCTGTAGAGGACTACAAATCCCACTACCCCAGCAATACATGTGTGTGTGTGTGGGGGGGGGTGCAGGCTTACCTGAGCAGATTGTGGGCCTGTCTGGCAGCTGCCCTCTCCCCATGCCTGCTCTTCCTTAATTGTGCTGATCGCGAATGGGCGGGCAGCGGCGAGTCTGTGAGGCGGGGAGATGCGATGTGCAGGAAGGAGAAGCGGCGTGCGGCAAGTCCGCATGGCAGGGAGGAGTCGTGTTGTGGGGCGGGGAGACGTTTCGTGTGGC
>NW_017309210.1:28666-31327 GCF_000935625.1 Nanorana parkeri | reverse complement strand
GTAGCGTGCATGCCTGTGCAAAAAATCCTTGCACCGGCCCTGAATAGGCTATTTACTTTTTAAGGGATTTTTCACTTATCTTAGTAAATGTGTTGAGATATCACATTGTAGAAAATACCCAATTACACACAAGGAATAAAAAAACAGTATTTTTGCTTGCTAAGATCCTCCTCATCTGCCCCTCTGATCGTCCACATCTGCCCCTCTGATCCTCCTCATCTGCCCCTCTGATTCTCCACATCTGCCCCTCTTATTCTCCTCATCTGCCCCTCTGATCCTCCTCATCTGCTCCTCTGATCTTCCTCATCTGGCCCTCTGATCCTCCACATGTGCTCCTCTGATCCTTCTCAGCAGCCCCTTTGATCCTCGACATCTACCCTGCTGATCATCCACATCTGCCCCTCCTCAACTGCCCCTCTGATCATCCACATCTGCCCCTCCTCAACTGCCCCTCTGATCATCCACATCTGCCCCTCAAAACCTTCACATCTGCCCCTCTGATCCTTTACCCCTACCCTGCTGATCCTCCACATCTGCCCCTCTGAACCTCCACATCTGCTTCTCTGATCCTCCACATCTGCCTTTCTGATCCTCCACAACTACCCTGCAGATCCTCCACATCTGCCCCTCTGATCCTCCACATCTTCCCCTCTGATCCTCCACATCTGCCCCTCTGATCCTCCACATCTGCCCATGCTGATCTTCCACATTGCCCCCTCTGATCCTCCGCATCTGCTCCTCTGATCCTTCTCAGCAGCCCCTTTGATCCTCCACATCTGCCCCTCTGATCCTCCGCATCTACCCTGCTGATCCTCCACATCTGCCCCTCTGATCCTCTGCATCTACCCTGCTGATCCTCCACATCTGCCCCTCCTCAACTGCCCCTCTGATCATCCACATCTGCTCCTCTGATCCTCCACCCCTACCCTGCTGATCCTCCACATTGTTCCCTCTGATCCTCCGCATCTGCCCCTCTGACCCTCCGCATCTACCCTGCTGATCCTCCACATCTGCCCCTCTGATCATCCACATCTGCCCCTACTAATCCTCTGCATCTGCCCTGCTTATCTCCGCATCTGCTCCTCTGATCCTCCACATCTACCCCTGCTTATCCTTCACACCTGCTCTGTGAGACCCTCTGCATCTGGCCCTGCTGAGACCCTCCATCTGAGACATAAGGCCGGCACCTGGAGCAGAGCGGCAGCACAGAGATCAATAGTCGGATCATGACTGCTGCCTCTTCTATAGGGAACTAAAATACAGAGAGGGGAATTTATCAGAACTGAAGCAGACAAAATCTAGTGCAGCTGTGCATGGCAACCAATCAGCTTCTCTCTTCAGTTTGTTCAGTTAATATTTGAAAATAAAAGAGAGAAGCTGATTGGTTGCCGTGCACAGCTGCTCCAGATTTTGTCTTCTCCAGTTTTGATAAATTGCCTTGACTATGTCTTTGGACACTATATTTATATTTCATTCAGTGTAGAATGTTTGTCGGTCTGAAATATTTACAATTTGCATTTGTATAACTTTTTATTTTTTAAAGTATACAAAATCTATTAGAAATAAAAACTACAATGAGCTTGAACTCCAGAAATAAATGAATGAACAAATGTTATTTGTATTTTTATTTTCAATAAACATTTTTCATTAATTGAACACCAGTTGCCATGTTTGATGACAACACAACAATAGGATTTGTAACCTTCCTCATCCTACATAATTTCATCTAATATTAAACAATTAATGGCATACAATAGAAAAGTCAACATATCTAAACACAGCCTGCATTTGCCATAATTGCAGTATATTTTATTGGAAGCTGTTGGTATTAGTATATTAGCTGTATGGAAACAAAGAGACCTGGTATCATTGTTCCTGTGTGTGTAAATGTAATCCAGTGGTTTTATGATTGTAAGGCTTTTGTTCACACTTGGTTTCTCAGTTTGTTTAATTCTTTCTTATGTAAGCAACGTCTATTTATATACACACACATTTAGCTGGATGGTCTGGCACAGTTAAACAAAAAGGTGGAGCTCCATTAGAGATCAAACAGACATAAGTAAATAGAATTAGTAATATGTGGGAATGACGGACGTCAGACTGGAGAGAAATACAATCGGGTCTATATTTTCTGAATTGGGACAGGGAAAGTTTTACCCTTAGCAATGTGGGGAGTTTAGAATATGTTTAACCTTCTTTCCTTACATTTCTCTACATCCTGTAGGCATGTACCGATGTAGGCCTAGGTTACCAGCTTCAGCTGCGGCTGAAGATTCATGGTTAAATTAACGCTAAACCCACTCTACTATAGGTCAATAATGTGTAACACACAGAGTGCAGGGATCGGGAGGGTGTAATGCAGAACACAGGTTTTAAGAGTGCAGAGAGCAGGAACCAGGAAGATGTAACATACAGAGTGCAGGGATCAAGAGTAGGTAACAGAGTACAGAGGACATCAGTCGGTAACACATGGAGCTGTCAGGGGTCATGAGTAGAGGACAGTAGCAAGTAACTCAGAATTCAGTAGTAAGTAATGCAGGGTTCAGGGGTCAGCAGTAAGTGATTTAAAGTTCAGGAGTCAGTAGCAAGTGACACAGAGTCCTAGAGGCAGACATCCCAGCATTATTATTATTATACAGGATTTATATAGTGCCAAAAGTT
>NW_017309210.1:25462-28421 GCF_000935625.1 Nanorana parkeri | reverse complement strand
GACTGGAGAGAAATACAATCGGGTCTATATTTTCTGAATTGGGACAGGGAAAGTTTTACCCTTAGCAATGTGGGGAGTTTAGAATATGTTTAACCTTCTTTCCTTACATTTCTCTACATCCTGTAGGCATGTACCGATGTAGGCCTAGGTTACCAGCTTCAGCTGCGGCTGAAGATTCATGGTTAAATTAACGCTAAACCCACTCTACTATAGGTCAATAATGTGTAACACACAGAGTGCAGGGATCGGGAGGGTGTAATGCAGAACACAGGTTTTAAGAGTGCAGAGAGCAGGAACCAGGAAGATGTAACATACAGAGTGCAGGGATCAAGAGTAGGTAACAGAGTACAGAGGACATCAGTCGGTAACACATGGAGCTGTCAGGGGTCATGAGTAGAGGACAGTAGCAAGTAACTCAGAATTCAGTAGTAAGTAATGCAGGGTTCAGGGGTCAGCAGTAAGTGATTTAAAGTTCAGGAGTCAGTAGCAAGTGACACAGCGTCCTAGAGGGAGACACCCCCAGCATTATTATTATACAGGATTTATATAGTGCCAAAAGTTTGAGCAGTGCTTTACAACATAAGGAAGACATCAGGGCAGCCATCAGAAATTTTGGGGCCCCTTACACGGCTTTAGGCCGGGACACCCCCTCCCCCCGTGCCGCTGGACGCAGGGCTTTGTGACGCGCTGGACACCGGACCCACCTGAAAGTGACCGTGCAAAGCCCACCATAGATGCTGGACAGACCAACTGGGACTGTCTATGGTGGGCTCTGAAGGGGTCTCAGGTGGGCTGGTCAGGGCTGCATACCTCCCCTCCCTCCTTTCCTTCCTTCCTAGCTCCTCTTACCTGCACACATGGCCTTGTCTGCTGCTGGACCGGCCAGAAGTGACGTTACGTCACTAACGTGATGTCACTTCCGGCCAGTCCGACATCAGATGAGCAGCGTCGCTGATGGGGCCCTAGCTTGTCTCAAAGCCGCTGGAGCGGCAATGCTGGAGCCCTGCGCTGCTAGGGCCAGGCCTCCTCCTCCTTGCCCTTCACCGTCGGCCGATAGTCATGTAAGGGACCCGGTTGGGCCCCCCAGACTGCCCGGGCCCCTTACATGAGTATCGGTCGTACCCCCCTGATGGCTGCCCTGGAAGACATTACAGTTACACTACAAGTGAAGACAAGATGGTAAGAAGGGCACAGCATGTACAAAACTGGCTGTATATAGCTGCAGTTCTCTGCCGCTTGGGAAGTTTGTTTCCCAGCGACAGACCTCTCAAAATGGGGACTGGGAACAATCGACTGTTAGAATTGACTGCTATAATCGACTGTTACAACCGACTTCTGTAATAGACCAGTATGACTGACTGATATAGTACAGAATGCTGTATAGAACTCTGCTATAGAACTCTGCTATAGATTCTCTGTATTTGAACCCCAGCAGCACACTACGTAGGGCTGCGGTGTAAGCAGCCTTATATAGTGTGCTGCTGGGACTTAGCTGTGAGCCATGATTGGGCCAAGTCATCATGACTTTGCCCAATCATGGCTCTAACAGAGTACTGAGTCCTGATTGGGCAAAGTATTGCACCTGACCAGTGGTCAGGTGCAAGCCTTTACCCAATTAGGGCTTCACAAGGCCCATTGCCTTGTGGGATGTTGTATATAAAAATGTACATGCTCCTAAACATGTATAAATAGACCCCTTGTTTTGCTCTCATGCAGAGGCGTAACTAAAAACTTAAGGGCCCTGGTGCCAGAAACCATGAAGCCACCCCACCACCACCTGCTTCGTCTTTTCCTTTGTCTTGGAATCCTTGTAATTGTTTTCCTCTTCAATGACAGTCATATGCTCTGTGCCTTGGCAAAGTTCACTTGCTCACTGCCCATAGTGCTTGAGACATTCAAGCAGAGCTGGTTTGTCAGCAGCTTTCACTGAACACTTGTCCTCCCGCTCAGCACATACCACGTGACCAGTTCTTTGGCAGTCACATGATCAACACCAGTGCAATAAAGATCTATGCAAAATATGCAGTAACCTGTATTAAGCATTCACATTTTGGTTTACTGTTTTTAGTCAGGAAAAGCTAAACTTGTATTATGATTTCTTTGAGTCATTGCATGTTGCTTTCACCTTGGGAAATCTGCCGTAATAAATCCCGATTATAATGATTATAAGCAGAGGAGGTATCTCCTCACTGGATAAGATTTTCCAACCAAGGTCGTAGTTGCACAGTTGTACTGTACATGAAAATGGTTGTCTAACTGACCTTTGGGCTGAGAAGGGCACTCTTCCTAAAAATCCCCACATACATGTGAAAAGGCATTGCACAATAAACTGAGGGTTCTTCATTGCTCTCTCCTAAAAAAAAAAAAGCTTGTACTGACCACAAATGGCAAATGCTTCAAAATAACTCCTACAATGACCCAAAAAGGCAGTTTACAGAAGAGGTGATCCACTTACTCAAAAATGATCAATTAGTTATTACAATATGTAGTGTGCTACCTACTGATAATGAGAAAGTAGCAAAGCAGGCCCTTATAGAGTAGGTGTGCATAGACAAAAAATGATAATAATGGAAAATATAACTACTGTGAATGGATAAAGGTGGCACACCGCGCCAGTAGTAGAACTAACAATAAATAAGTTCCTTAAGTGGGCAAGCTGCAGTGCTAATAAAGTGATAATAGGTGAATAATGTTACACCACGCTATTAATCCAATCTAAAAATGCAAATTAATAATCCTAAATGAATTGAGCTAATAATAAATATTACAAATAGTAAAAAACTAGCACTAGACCATAAAAACAGTGTAACTAAGTAGTGTAAAAAAAAAAACGAATAGTCCATAATAATATAAACATTCTCATAAATGTCCAAATAGAAAGTGACAAAATCATCCACAGTGTTCATGTAAAAAAATTAAAAATTTGTGTTCGTGTAAAAAATGGTACCGAGCAGAATAG
>NW_017309210.1:14688-22105 GCF_000935625.1 Nanorana parkeri | reverse complement strand
GCAACGACATACAAGACATTCTTTTCCACAGGTATGAATTTAATTATTTTCATTATTTTTTTTTAACTTTTGTAATAAATTATGCATACTTTATTCAACGACAATGGGCTATGCTGGGTTAGATAACATTTGTAAGTGCAGTACCTGTTAATGAAAAGACATTCAAAAGATATTCAAAAGATATTTGTTGCAAACCTTGAGAATATTTGCATTCTGCTGAGGTCACCTAAATACATATTTTATATAAAGGTATTTATTAGTGTAAAATATGAATTATTTCAGAAATATTTTCACACTGATTACAGTGCTACCCTTCATTTTGGGTGCACATGAGAGATAAAATAAGCTTTTCCAGCTGTGACACCATGAGTGCTGTTTATAAAGAGCTGAATTGCTGTATACATTATGCCTTTTTTGTGACCGTTTGTTCTTTTTTTTTTTTTAAACAATTTTTATTGTCGAAGAAGAAAATAACAACAACGTACATACATATTTGTGAATTGTGACATCTAGGACACATTTACATACATAACATCTGTATATACCTTGCAATACCATAACTTAGATTACCATTTTTTTTTTCTTTTTTGAATTCTATATTTTCATTTTACTATCATTCTGCTTTCCTGCTGCTTACATTTTGTGTACATCATGTTTTGCCATATTGTGCTCAGATCTGTGACGTAACTATTGCTTACATCTATAGTGGCTAAAGGGCTGGCGGTTAACTGGTGCTGTCTCCCCGATTTCCATCTCCTACCATCCATACTCTGTGTCTGACTGTATATTACTTGCTCATGCATTTACATTGGCATTGGGGTCCCTGTACTTGTGGGTTGTGCGGTTCTTAGGGGGAAGGGCTCTATGTAGTTACCTGTGTTATAAATAGATGTGTTTCTTTTTTGTTTCCATTTTTTATTATTATCTTTTATTGATGTATTATTTGTTTGTAATTATTTTATTTTAGTTAGGTCGCTCCCATTAGCCTAGTCTGCAGTATAAAAGTGGAAAAGCTAAATGGAGATAGGAATGCCTCCTTTTCCTGAGGACTGAAAAGAGTATCTATAAAGGACATCCATCTTTTAAGGAATGTGGTCACTTTATTGTCCTCCTCTCTTTGGGTCTCTGCGTCTAGCTTTTCCAGATGTAGTAGGTCCAATAGGACTTCCTTTAACCTTTGTACTGTGGGGGGGTGAGGTGAGATCCATTCCCGCATTATATAGCGCTTGGCTGCCAAGAAGGCTATGCTTATCCACTGCCTGTGATTCTTACTAAGCTCATATGAATGTTCCCAGTAATTAAACAGCATTAAGAGAGCATCCAGTGGTATTTGCCGACCCACCGCTGAGACTACAAAGTCAGTCACCTTCTCCCAGAACATCTGAATCGAGGGACAGGCCCACAAACAGTGGAACAATGGGGCAGCATGTGCCAGGCACTTCGGGCAATGATTCAAGAACCCCTGATTATGTGAGGGTGTGCGTTTAATTAGGAATGCGCAGTATGCCCTATGCATGATCTTAAATTGTGTCTCTCTCCATTGCTCATTAACCATTGCTTTGCAGATAGAGCGATAACCCTGTAGTACTTTATCAACTATATTCTCCGTGGGAATGTCTTCCTGCCATTTGAGCAGGTTAGAGCTCGTTAATAGAGGAATGTGAGCTTGTCTCAAGTGGAAGTAGATAGTTGAGATAGACTGTCTATCAGTGACCAGTCTATCAGATTGAGATATCTTGTGACTATTTTGGCTAGGTGAGTCGTGGCCTGCATAAAATGTAAAAAGTCTTGTGAAGGTATCTGATAGGCTCTTTGGAGTTCTCTATACGTTAACCTTTTGCCAGTGGTGGGGGAGATTCATTGAGCAAATCTGGTTAGTCCCTTGGTTTCCCATTTGTTAAATGCATCATAATCCTCCCCCTGCGGGAATGATGGATTGCCTCTCAGGCCCAGATGTTGGGAAAAATATGGGTTCAGTTTCGCTATTTTATGAGCCTCCCTCCAAGCCACGACAGTATCACGAATGATAATGTTGGATCGCAGGAGTGGAGGTATAGTAGAAAAGGGGCCATGTAGGAGGGCTGCCAGGGACCATGGATAAACCATCTCAGATTCCAGATGGAAATTCGAGTAGTGGGAGGACCCTCCAATCCAGTCAGCTGAATGTCTTAGGAGGCAGCTCAGGTTATATAGCCTTAGATTGGGAAAGGCCATTCCACCCTCGCTCCTCGGCAGAGATAGCTTTTGCAGGGATATTCTTGCCTTCTTCCCCCTCCATATAAAGGCCAGGAAGGCTTTGTTAAGTGATTTTACGTCTTTGTGTTTTAAGAGGAGAGGCAATGTTTGCATGGGATATAAAAGTCTGGCAAATGGTATCATTTTTATGAGGTGAATTCTGCCAAAGAGCGATAGCAGAAGATCCCTCCACACCTGTAGCTCTTTACCGATTTTTTCAAAAAGGGGCGGATAATTTAGGTTATATAAGGAGGCCGGGGATTTACCTACTCGCAATCCCAGGTATGTGATGAAGTCCTTAGCAACACTGAACATCTGAGAAGAGTTCAGAGATAAGGACGCAGCTGAAGTCAGAGGTAAGACTACCGACTTGGCAGCATTAATCGTCAATCCAGAGAATTGTTTATATTTTAAAAATATGGAGTGGATGAGGGGAATATCACCGAACGGGTTGTTCGAGAACATAACTATATAATCTGCGAATAACATTATTTTGATTTGTGATGTATGGAAGGGGATCCCTGTGATATCCGGGGTGCCCTGAAGAAATAGCGATAGCGGTTCCAAGGCAAGGTTAAACAGTAGAGGTGAGAGGGGACATCCTTGCCTGGTGCCCTTTAGTAACGGGAAGCTGGGAGATACGTGACCTGGTGTGCAAATGCGAGCACTTGGGTTTGCATAAAGTGAAGACAAGAATTGTTGTAAACGACCCGAGAATCCCATCTCTCCCAGTACTCTAAATAACCAAGGAAATTGTATACTATCGAATGCTTTTTTGGCATCGATCGAAATAAGAGCTAAGGTGGAAGCTGGGTGTTGTTTGGCGTATTCCAAGACTGACAGTAATTTACGTATGTTGGAAACTGCCGATCGCCCTTTGATAAACCTTACTTGGGCTGGGGAGATCAGCTGTGGCATAAGGATGGCTTGTCTATTTGCTATGATTTTGGATAAGAGCTTGGCATCCGCATTTATGAGAGATATAGGCCTATACGAGCCTGGTAGAGTGGGATCCCTATCTTTTTTAGGTAATAGCTTCACGTAAGCCTCTGTGCCCGTTCTCAGGTATTCTCCCCCTTGCCACATGGCATTAAATACCCTGTGTAAGGCGGGTGAGACTTGGTTTTGGAGCAACTTATAGAACTCATTGGAATATCCATCTGGTCCTGGCGACTTTCCGTTGGAGGAGGTTTTAAGAGCCTGCAAAATCTCCTCCAGGGAAATGTCATCGTTGAGATGGGAGAGAGCCTCCTGGTCAATAGCTGGAAGAGATACAGACCTCAGGAAGGAATCTCCCATTTCCATATTTAATGGGGTAGCCGAGTACAGCTTACGATAGAATTGTTCAAAGATGAGGTTAATTTTCTTTGGGTTGGAGGTCATATCTCCATTCTCTGAACGAAGGGCTGACATATGTGACTTTTGGGCCCGCTGTCTCGCTATATTCGCTAACAATTTGCCTGATTTATTCCCGAACTTGTGGAAAGTCAGTTTAGTGTGGGAATAATAATAATGATATTGTTTCGAATTCCACTGGTCAAACTCCAATTTCGCTTTCAGCCATTTCTCCCTCAGTTCCGGTGTGTCGTGGTGTGTATAGCTTAGCTGCGCTTACCTTAATGTCACACTAGCTAGCTGAAATTGTGTTTTGGCTTTTCTTTTGTTTGCTGCGACATATGACATAATATTGCCCCTCAGGACTGCTTTTGCTGTTTCCCAAAACAGATGTGGGGAATTGATGTGTTATAGTCCTGCCATGCCTCCTTCAGCATGGCCTTGAACAAGGGGTCAGCGTACAGGTGCGATGGGAAACGCCATATATAAGAGTCGCCTCTTGGCAGGTGATCCTGTAACTGAATCAAGACCGGGGCATGGTCCGAGATAGCTATAGAATATATTGCTATGTCACTAACTAGGGAATCCACAGCTGTCGTTGCCAGAAAGCAATCCAATCTGGCAAAGGAGTTGTGGGCTGAGGAAAAATGTGTATATTCACGTTCAAGGGGATTACGTACTCTCCATACATCTGTGAGAGCTAGATGTGCCGCCATGTCATGTAGCTGTGTAGTTGTCTGTGCAGCAGAGGTGTGCTGTCGTTTTACCCCTCTTGATCTATCCTCATCCACAACCATCACCGAATTGAAATCACCCCCCAGAATCTTATATGGGTTGGCGTCTTGGATTATCCATGAGGTGATCTCCTGAAAGTATGCTGCCGAGGGGGAGTAGCTGTGTAGTTGTCTGTGCAGCAGAGGTGTGCTGTCGTTTTACCCCTCTCGATCTATCCTCATCCACAACCATCACCGAATTGAAATCACCCCCCAGAATCTTATATGGGTTGGCGTCTTGGATTATCCATGAGGTGATCTCCTGAAAGTATGCTGCCGAGGGGGAGTTGGGAAAGTATAGGTTGTATAAGGAATATGTTTTATTATGGATCTTGATTTTGACCAATAACTTGCGCCCCTCTGGGTCCTTGGTGATGTGCTCAATGCTGTAAGGCAATGATTTATTGATCAAAATAGCTACCCCCGATCTTCTCCCCGTAGCTGGAGGGCTGATTACTTCGCCAACCCATAATTTCTGCAATCTATCACTATCTTTGGACGGAAGATGGGTTTCCTGCAGAAATACTATGTCTCGTTTAAGCTTTTTAAGGTGGCGAAGTACCATCATACGTTTTGCCGGGGATTTGAGGCCATTAACGTTCCAGGACATCACTCTCATATTAAGTTATACATCAAAAAGCAGTAAGCATGGGATAAAAACATCGTTAGTTTCACAACTGACAGTGGCATAAGCGTTACCAGCAAAATGGGACATCGGTGTGACATGTGTGTCCATAGATCTGTAAGCGAGGTCCAAGGCTCGCTATGCAATACTCAATGCAACCTGACTAGATGCCGTAAACATGGGTAGCAGGATCTACCTGTCCCTTTTCGGGGAGATATATATGAGAACAACCGGTCAACATGACCGCAAACAAATAAACTTAGAGAAGAAAATAAAAAACTAAAAAAACATTTCGCTTGTGACTTCACTTTTTTCCTTAAGAACGTCACAGAGTGAGCGGAGTGACTTCCGCTGAACCAGGTATGTATGACTTAGTCTTACTATTAGGGTACCTTAATACCGTCATGCCACGTTGTAATATTAAACACTTGCTGTTGCATGAGTGTCGCTGCTAATTTGCGAGAGACATACAGTTCTGTTCGTGGTAGGCGCCTTGTAGTGCCGAGAAGATCATGTCGGCCATCTCGCGTTGCTAGGTTTGAGGCAGTTGAGCCGTCCAACAGTGCCGAGGATCGAAGGGTATTAGGGGTCAACAGAACCACATACACAGTCTTGTAAACATGCCGCTGTGGTATTTCAGGGCGAGTCTGTAGGTGTCATCGGGAGACGCACGGCTGGCCTTCTGGCCGGAGTGCTGTTTCTCTGCGGAAGAGGGGACCGATCCCTCAGAGGTAGGGCAGCTAGATTTCCCACCCGGTCCAGATATTTCCACGCCTCCTCTGGGTCTTGGAATGAGAGAGGCGAGCCATCATCCGTTTGCAGTCGCAGTGTTGCGGGGTAAGCCAGGGTGAAGCGAATTTTCCTTTGATATAGCAGCGAGCACACAGTATTGAATGCTTTACGCTTCTTAGTGACTTCCACTGAATAGTCTGCAAATAGGAGAATGCGGTGGCCATCGATATGAAGCTCCTTATTGGCGCGAAAAGCCTGTAGGATCGCCATGCGGTCGTTATAATCCAAATAACGGGCAATGATAGGCTGCAGGGTTTTCCGTTCTGGTTTCGGAGGTCCCACCCTGTGGGCTCTTTCCACCTTACACCCAGGGTCCAGGCCTAGGATGTATGGTACAGTGTGCACGCAGATGATTGGGAGTTGCGATGGACGATAGGTTTCCGGCAGGCCTATGATCCTTATGTTGTTTCTCCTTGAGCGATTCTCAAGGTCCTCCACCCGGTCTACAAGAAATTGCACCTGTCGTGTTGCAGTGCTCAGTCGGGAGGAGCATGCGTCCGCCCCGTCCTCCAAGGATGCTATGCGGTTCTCAGCCTCTGACAGCCTCTGTGCCTGGTGTAGTAGATCCTGGCGTAAGGATTGGATCCCTTTGAAACAGCCTTACTCACCGCATCCTGTATAGTGGGTCGGAGTAGTTTAGCCACTTCCGCTGCTATCAGGCCGTGGTCCGTCATGGATGGTAAATCCTCCTCTGAAGAGGCGCTGATGTCAGGGATATCAGATACGGCGGCCATTTTGGGCTGTTGCTGCTGCTGCGGCTTCCTTCCCCGAACAGGTGTCCCCTTACCTCGTGGCCCGTTACGCCGCTTCGCCAGAAATTTGTCCATGCTTCGTGGCTCTCAGGAGTCAAGGTACCGCGATGGTTTTAGGTATGGTAGTTATCGGATTTTCATGCAGATTAGTCCTGGTCGTGCGGGAGCTCTTCACTCCGTGACCGTTACATCAGGCGCTGGAACCGGAGGTCCCGTTTATTCTTTTATGGCACTGTCTTTCTGTAAATACTTGCTCAACAAAAGGAGAAATTTTCAGTTTGACATTGGTCAATGTTTTTACAGCTATTTTGCCACATTTTATTAAAACACTCCAAAAGTATGAGAGAAATGCAATACTGCATTTCATTAATTATTTTTTATTTTTTGTTTTAATTTGGCAGCTTTGTTTCCCTTATTTTTATTTTTATTTTTAAAATGCCACTTTTGTACCAGTTTGCTGTTTTTTTTAGTACATCAGTTATTCATTTCACTCCTGGAAGATGGAGTTACAGGTAATGATAATGAGTAGAGTATGTCAGTGCACTTTCACTTTAAACACAATGTAAAAGCACTGTGCTGTAAAAGAGCACTTTTAGGCCTCATTCACACGAGAATCGGCCGTCACATACAGCTCCGTGCTGCGTGCACGGCCGTATTGGGCAGTTTCCAGGAAGGGCAGGTGCTGTGTGTGATTAGAACGCAGACCCTATCCTTCTCTATGGGAATACGCGGCTGTACGCCGCCCTACACTTACCTCAAGTGCAGGTCCGTACGTGTGCGGGTGTCCTGGTTCGTACGCAGACGGGATCCATCCTGGATGTGCAGGGCAGGTAAGTGTAGGGCGGCATACGGTCGCGTATTCCCATAGAGAAGGACAGGGTCTGTGTACTAATCACACGCAGCAC
>NW_017309210.1:7681-9954 GCF_000935625.1 Nanorana parkeri | reverse complement strand
GACTTTTTTTTATTTCGGCGGGTCAGCGGGGGTCGTGCACCATGATTGACAATGGATTACATCAATGGAGCCATTGTTTTAAATTAAAGGAATAGTCAAAAATTGAGTCTTTGTTTTTTTTTCAATTAAAGGATTTTATCTAAAAGTCTGGACTTTTTACTAACTATTTGATTTAACTCTTTAGTGAATGGGTAGGGGTACAAGTACCCCTTACTCATTCACAAGGGGGGAGGGCGGCATCTGGGTGCCCCCTTATTTAAAGGGGTACCCCAATGCAAATAAGCCCCCTAAAGGGTCTGTAGGGATTTTGGGGGGAAACTCCACGCACTTTTTTTGTTTTAGCTTGGGGGAGGGTCCCTCCTAACATTCCTACCAGACCTGAAGGGTCTGGTATGAATTGGGGGGGGGACCTCACGCTTTTTTTTTTTCATCTTCTGCAGACTGTAAAAAAAAATAAAAAAAAATTCTAATGTCACTTTCCTGCTAACGAATTTCGTCCAATAAACAAAATTTCGACCGGACTACCGTTAACGAATTTCGTCCGAATCTGAATCAATTGCAGACCCAAATCTGAAAAACGACTACTGCTAACGAATTTCGTCTGAATCCGAATCCCGCAACGAATTAAATTGCGGACCAGAATCCGAAAAAACGAAATATGCAAAATCCGAATAAAAACAAAACTAAACTAAACAAACATGTCTAATGTACAGTGCCTAAAAATTTAAACCAGAGAAGGTACATCTGTAAAAGGAAGAGCAGCAAAGAGAAGGGAAACAACCATGGATTACAGTAAGGCACACATTACACAATTGTTTTATGTTAAAAAATCTGAGGGTTTAATGTCACTTTAATAAATGGTAATGCACGAGGAGAAGGTATTGTCTTCTGTTTCTGTCGATGAATTTAGAGATGATTTGAGGATCTACAGCCGAGTAACACACAAATAAGATACATTCTTGTTAATAGTTAAGGTACTTGAATGCATTTTTACGATTTAACTCCTGGTTTTAGTGTTAAGATATCATATCAAGATTTACCACCGGGTTTCGCATATTTTAAAAATAAATAGATGAACCCCCCCCCACCACCACAAATTGAACCTTGGCAGATTTACCCATTCCTAGCCTATAGTGCTTGCAGAAGGTACCAAGATAAGTTTTTTAATAAAACACTCTGCAACTGATGATTGGACAAGGTCAATGGCATTTTAGTAGACTCTGACCATCAAACTATTTTGCAAGCCTTTTGCATTGGTAAATAGTGATGGGCCAAACAGGCACGAGTTCGGTTCGTATTCGAACGTTCAAAAAGTTTGAATTCAAACTCAAACTCAATGCAAGTCAATGGAGGTAGAACTTTCAGAAATTATTGTTCCCTTTGAGAGGGCTTATATGCAAATTATTGGCCCTAAAAAGGCATGGGGGTCCATGTACTGCACTAGGGGATAGAAATCAATAAAGAAAAAAACATTTTAAAGGAGCAGTGATTTTTACATCATAGTTACATAGTATTTGAGGTTGAATAAAGAGATTTAATAAATATTTCACAAATGTTATTCATAGCAATGTTTGCTTTCATTTACTTAGGAAAGTAAGTAAAGCAATGGCAGTGTAAAGCTCATTATGATTAGGCAGTCCTATGATGTATTTAAAGTTGACGTTGAATCTGCCTATATTTTATCTTCCTTGGTTGTTCCTTTCTCACCTCAACAACATACTAATGAAATTATTAAAAGAAAACCTTTCTACTTTTATTACGTACATTATTTTAGACCCAGTGACATCATCAGTAGGTGTTTGCTTCTCTGTGTAATGCAGGCGGATTATGGCTGGTGGAAGAGACTGGCAGGGGGCTGTACATAACTTCTTCAAAACAGAGAGCTGGGGTAAAGCCTTGAAGTGCAAATGAAGGCCACATATTTATCTTAGCTGTGGATGGAGTGGAGAGGGATTAGACCACCTGTCAGATTTTTATTATTGTCTGTGTCCCCGTTAGGGAGCATCTATGTTTGTCCTGGTGACTAGTATCACTAAAAGTGAAAGAAAACCCCACATTTTCACCACAACAGTAATAGATGAGAAATCTTCCAGTGGGGACACTAGTTCTGGTGACCCTGCTGTCCACCAGGGATTTGCATCACTTTGGAGGAATTTCCCTTCACTTCCCAGGGATCCCAACCTGAAAGAAGCAATTTCAGGGAGGTGCCCTTCTCATTTCGAGGAGGTGCCCTCTGCCCCCCCCCCCCCCCCCCTCGCGGGGGGGAGGGGGGC
>NW_017309210.1:5370-7268 GCF_000935625.1 Nanorana parkeri | reverse complement strand
CGAGGAGCGCCCCCCCCCCCCCCCCCCCCCTCCTCTCCGGATGGAGGGGGAGCACCGCCCTGAAATTATGGCAGACAGCAGAGGAAGCAATAGCTTTTTTTGCTACCTGCAGGTTTTTGTTTTTTTTTAGTATTCTGACAGCTGCTAGCGTCAGAATAAAAAAACAAAAACCCCAGCATAGGAATGCATAGCTAGATTCCTATTGGCTATTTCAATTTGCAATATCCAATAGCAAGTTGGCTATTGGATATTGGAAAAGCTCAAATCTGAGTAAGCAATGTCAGTAGAGGGGAGAAAGATGGAGATGGCAGGTAAAGCTGGAGGTCAGCTTTATCATTTTATTCTACAGTGGAAGTACAATTTCCAAGCAAACCTCAAACACCGGGCCCTTTTATTTTTCATCAGTTATAGCTTGAAGGGTTTTTGTTTTTTTTAATAAAAGCTTGAATACTCTATATTCCACTTTTTGATGAACTTTTGTTCTTTTATGGCTCATTGTCCTATACATGAAAACAAACACGTTTTGTTTAGAAGGGCAAGTATTTACTTTGTTACTTTTAAACTTTGTTTAAAGTGCTTACAGATACCAGTTTTGTACTTGTACTTGGGCCTGAAAAAGTGGCATCGGGACATCCCTAGTTATAACTTCACCCCATCAGCATTTTTTTTTATCTGTGTACTATTGGGGAGATTTCAATTCCTGTCTGATAGCCACA
Source organism: Nanorana parkeri (assembly GCF_000935625.1). Classification (NCBI taxonomy): domain Eukaryota; kingdom Metazoa; phylum Chordata; class Amphibia; order Anura; family Dicroglossidae; genus Nanorana; species Nanorana parkeri. Next base: position 6,552 of record NW_017309210.1, on the reverse strand, counting down.
ACAGGAAGTGAGAGGAAATCCCTCCAAATTGAAGGAAATCTCTGATGGTCAGCACTGTCCGAATTGGAAGATTTCCCATTCATTTCAGTTGGTGACAGCTCAAAATGTGGGGTTTTCTTTCACAACAGTCACCAAGACAGATAGAGAAGGCTAATATTCCTAACAGGGACACAGACAGCAATACACATCTCTATTCCCTATCCACTCTATCCAAAACTTTAAAACAAAATGGCTTCAGTTGCACTGTAAGCAGTGTTGCATTCTAGCTGGTCCAAGTGAGCAAGCATTCATCTGTAAAAGCAAGGCACTAAAGTCTAACATAGACATGTACATTTTGTTTGTTCTGAATGGATATTCGTACAAATTTTGTAAAATTCTGACATTCGGATGCATTCAAATTTCTGAACCTGAACAAGTCCGAATGCTGCTTTAACGAAAAATCAGATCCGTCCGAATTTCGTTCAAAACGAAACTAAGTCAGACATGAGACTGTTCTCTGGCCAATCAGATGTGTATTTTTTGGCTGTTGGAAGTTGCAGTACATTTTATACCTGCATTACTCTCTTCTGCCGCCAGAGCCCTTCGGTTCAGCCGTACAGGCTATTCACAATAGCCTGTACAGAAGCCATAGGCGGCCGCGCGGCTCAGCCAAGCCAAAGGCATTTCTAAATGACAGCTGGGCAGAGCCAACTATGATCTCACAACTGGCTACGCCCAGTTGTAATTACAGTTCAGCATCCCCAAATGACCTGGGGACGCTGTACTGTCATTAAACAATAACAACTGAGCGGAGCCGGCCATGGCGTCACGGCATTGTTAGAGTCTAGGAAATGGTGTGTGCATCTGGCTCCCAGCTATCCACCATTCCAATGACACTAACAGTGCACCTGGCTGCCACCTACAGTAATTGTCAGTGTCACTGGAATGGTGGATAGCTGAGAGCCACATGCACATACCATTTCAGTGACACTGACTGCATACACATACATAAATGCATACAGATGGATACACACACACAAACACTTATCCCTCTGATGGCATGGATCAAACATTCTGGTATTGCCGGCCGGTAATTTCCAGCAAGTTCCCACCTTTGTGTATATACAGTAATAACAGTCAACTCTGTTTACATAATTAGAATGTCTTTGCACTCTTATTGAACCAAGTAATCTGTATAATTCA
>NW_017309210.1:1539-2341 GCF_000935625.1 Nanorana parkeri | reverse complement strand
AGGTACTTGAATGTAGTTTTAAGATTTAACTCCTGAGTTTAGTTTCACTTTAATATTGAAAATTATATTTAGGACTATTAAAGTTCTTATGTCTATGTATTATAAAAATTACAGCAAAACGTGTTCATTTATTTGTCGTTATTGTTTTTCAGGTTATCGCTGAGATCTATTTGGTTTTCTCTTGGAGATTGATATATACATACAGTAACAATGATAAAAGCCTTAAGGATATTTTTATTAATGCTTTTCATAACAGCTGCTGGATTTCTGTATAAGGTCACATACAAAGGAAGCAATGTTCCCTACTTTTCCTACATCTTTATACAAAGCATTGAACATGAAACTGCAAATAAAACTGTATCTGTAAACCAGATAGATGGTGGCACGACTGTGGGGACATTTGAAGAAGAGGTACATGCTAATAAAGTCACATCAGAAGACATCCTGAGTACTGGAAATAGCATCATATTTCTGGAGACCAGTGAAAGGCTACAACTCCCATCCTTGGTGTTATGTGCAATCGAGTCGGCAGCTCGAGTCTACCCTAACAGATCGGTGGTTCTTTTTATGAAGGGGTTAAACCATACAGATTCGGAAGATCAGGAGGAAAAAGCTCTCGGTCATTACCCAACCCTTGTATCTCTGGACAATGTTCACATCTTTCCTCTTATAATGGAAACATTTTTCAACAATACTCCTCTTTTCAACTGGTATAAGAAGGTAAGACTAAAAGGAGTTGTAGAGTCCCAGCATACATACTAGAGGTGTTTGTGATAATACAATCAAAGCTTACTTGAAAAAA
>NW_017309210.1:0-328 GCF_000935625.1 Nanorana parkeri | reverse complement strand
ACTGGGCGGAGCCTGCCATGACATCATGGCTGGCTGCATACATTTGTTTTGACTGGTCCGGAACCTGGGGGGCAGACTGTCAGGTATCGGACAAATGTAAACAGTTGGGCGGAGCTAGCGTTCACTGCTAGCTCCACTCAATTGTTTATATTTTGCCAGCACCTGGCAGAATGTCATTATGCGACGGGAGTTCATCGCGTGCGGACGGGTCTGTGCACATCGTTTTTTAATTAATTAATGTATTATTTTTATTTTTTATTTTGCTGAGTCATCGTGGACAACGCTGGACATCGTGACCCTGGATTATGTTGTAGCATCAATTTTTTTT
>NW_017309209.1:80361-88537 GCF_000935625.1 Nanorana parkeri | reverse complement strand
GAACAGTTTTTTGCTTTGGATCTTGACACATCACATCAACTCACAATTTTTGGCTATTATATCTATTTATTAGAATTATTTTATACTTATATTTAATTAATTTTAGGGTTTATGACATTCAACACATTATATGTTGTGGGCGCTGCATAATTTGTAAGTTATTTGCAACACACGCCTGCCAATATTATCCCTTATGTCTGTTCTTATTCCTATGGACAGGGATTGAGCCTATACCTGAGGTGTGGAGACATGGAGATCAGCACTAGTAAGGAAACAGGTGGTTGGCCTAGTGAATGAGATTGTGACAATATGGATATGGAAATTGAATTACTCTTTCAATCCATGTGTCCTGTAATTTAAAAACCCCATTTCTTGTGGGTCCAGGTGCTCAGCAGGATCCCTCTAAGCCCGGAGCCACTGGAAGTGGAGGGGCCTTTGTGTGCAAGTGATACAGTGTTTCCCAGCACATCTAGGAGACTTTGAATAGGTTAGCTGGAGTGGCGGTTCCCCAGTCTTGGAACCTCCATCACCAACTATTTTGAAGTAGGCCCGTGTAGATTGTGAGACTTAGACAAAGCTGCTGCAAGGCTCCAAGTGTAGCCAACATTTCCATATGGAGGAAGCACACAATAGAACCGTCCAGCTGACCTACATATTTGTAGTGTCTGATGTGCTCATCCACACTATAGGTGTGTATGTGGCCAGCAAGCAAGAAGTTGCTACCTGTCAGAAGACCTCAAAGGCTGCTGTGCAAATGACCTACTGAACAGAGAAGTTACAGTTTGTGTTTTTTTGGTTGTTCTGCTCCTTCATCCTTTTAATAAAACTACCAAATCCAACTGAAATGTCTGTGCCCTGTCTGTTATCCCACCACATGTCATGGATCCAGCCCTGAGAAGTAAGTGGATTGGGTCATTTGAATTGTATACCTACTAAGCCACTTGGAGGTGCTCTCACCTTGGGGGGCAGTTGCATTACACAGACAAAATGAAAGGGCTCCTTAAAGCATTTATAAACCCCCCAAAACAAAAATATAGTGTATTTCAGCTAACCAGTCCCTAGGTGCGCTTTTCAGGCTAAGAACATTTTCAGAAAATACAGAAAACAGCTGTTGATTTTGCTAGAAATGCACTTTTATTGTCACTTCCAGTGAGCTTAAAAGAAAGCACAAATAACCTTTTATTTATTATGAACACCTATTTTAACAATCTACCTATTTTAACAATCCACCATGTACAGTAATGAAGACAAACAAAGGCAAATATGTTTCAATTCCAGCTTGTATGACAACCATGGTTGCCACTATAGAGAAATGGGTGTAGGCATGAAGGGACAGGAAGTGTGTTATTTGCATTATCACCAGGTGAAAATAAAGGAAAAGAAAAAATGAATGCATTTAAAGACTAGCATGTGTTGTCTCTGCACCCTGGGCTCACAGGAAGAGGTTTAAATAATGTTTGTCATCATTCAACATGGAAGAGGGAGTGCCAGATTGGTGGCTGGGTGAGTCTGCATGGGACAACGCCAGAAAAGAGGTGAGTATAGCAGCCAGAGCTGCTTTTTTTATTTGTGGGCTTTTGGGATTGGGCTTGAAATACTTTCCAAGTCACTGGCCTGGAAAGTCTACAGGCAATGAAATCAGAACTTCCTGCATTCTGCATGCTTGTCCTGTCAGTGATGTTAAAAGAATCGTATTCAGTGGATCAGCATGACAGCAACTAGCATTTATCAGTAGGAAAAGTTAGCATTTGTATCCTATATATTGCTCTCATGACAGGATTACATTACGTCTGGCACAGTTAACTTTACCTATGCACTTGTATAAGTCAATATGTGTCCTTACTAAATCAATCATATAAACACTGCTTCGGTCACACATAAACTATTTGGTAAATGAATATACACTTCCAGAAGCAGTGGGACAGCCATGTGTAGGTACATGTCTTAGAGGGCTGCAGGGACTTGATGCTTCCTTGACTGGCTGATAAAACATTATCTTTCACATAAAGCATTGGCCTTCAACAAAGATTCCCTCTTAAAACTCCAGAATAGGAAAATAAGGTCATAAATTCTTCTAACGTGCAAAAAAACAAGGGATTTTACAGGGTCACTACACAGATTTAAAAATACATTTTGAAGAACACCTATTCTAATTGATAACTCTTTGAATATTGGAATAATGATGTTGATACTGTATTACTAGGTGCAATGGAGCCAGCAAAACACCTAATTGGCCAGAGACTCACATCTCATGAAAAATCACATTGTTGCAACTTTAGTTTAATACATGCAAAATAAATACATTTTTGTAAGACACTATTACAAAGGGAAGATCTTGTTTGTATAAAAAAAAAACCGATACATGTATTACTTAGTTATTTTAAGTAATGATAAGGTTATTGCTGAATCAATGACCCCAAAGCTAAAATGTAAAAAGTGGGCTGGTTTATAACAGAGGTGTGAGAATAAGTGATTTAATTTATAATTGGCACATTTGACTAGAACCAGTCTCGATTTACCTTATGCTAGTAAAATTCAGTCTTAAATTATCTTACCTGCATTAGAGAAGAACTTTCCACATGCTTATGGACTGTATTTCCCCTGCCCTTCAGGTTTTAGGTTACGCAGCATTAGATCTAGAACCACCAGGCTGAGAAACCGCCTTATCCCAGATGCTGTGAAATTGACAAATTCTGTATCATCCTGAATTGTTGCTGCTATTATTAGTATTATTTATTTTTTGGGCATCGCTGCAATTTGAGATTGATAATACTGTACTTTATGACTGATTTTATTGCAGTCTTATTGAGAATCCTGATGCTTTTGATGTGTAGTTGTTGCTCACAATGAACATATTGGTGTTAATTTAAAACTATTATTATTATTTATCTTCATACTTTTATCTTTATTATGTTTACATATTTATTCATGTTATTCATTTGTCTTGATTTTATTTATTTATTTTATTTGTGTCTTGATTTTATTATTGCTCACCAGGACCAAAGAGCCTTATTTCATTTCTTTCAGGTATAATATATTTTTTGAATGACAATAAAAATAACTTTGTCCTTATAAAGAATAACTTCACTTTTCTTTATTCATTTTTATTTGCCACAGCAAAAACATATGGAAGTTGCTGTAGGGATGCACCGATACCAAGTACAAGTACCAATACTTTTCCCGCTCCAAGGCTAGACTAGAGAAACATTCAAAAGTTAGGAGACAACTGTCATTTGTAAGGAGCATTGGCGGCTATGGTGCTCCTGGGATTTGTACATCTGTTTTAATTTATGATTTTGTTTTTATAAATATAAATAAAGGGATGCACCGATACCAGTTTTGCGAGTAGAAGTATTGGTACTTGCCCACGTACTTACAAGTATGAGTACTGATACATTTTTGTTCATTGTCATGTGACAGTTTTTCTAAAACAATACAGGCTAATGATTTCAGGACAGTGGTGGAGCACCAGAGCTAGGTCCCAGATGCAACTGCTGCAACCCTGATAGTTTTCATGAAAATGCCAAGTATCGGCATTGGTACTCAAAGTATCGGTGCATCCCGAGAAGTTAGCATTGGACCTAGCCAGTTATGGCCAACCTCATTTTTTTTTTCACTTCACTACTGTTACCTTCTCAATATTGATTCAGAGATGATTTGAGGATCTACAGTCAAGTGATACACAAAAAAGACACATTTTTGTTAATAGTTAAGGTACTTGAATGCATTTTTTAAGATTTAACTCCTGAGTTTAGTGTCACTTTAAGCATGGAAATTGTACATCTTACGGTTGTGGATAGATGATTATAGCTATGGACCTGTTTGAGTGCAAACGGTCCTTTAGATTAATAATAGGACAGTTATGGAAGAGATACATGAAGACATTACAAATAAACAAGACCAAAGGGGCAAGTTACCACAATCCTGCTCTGAAGCACTAACAGCCATGCACCTAAAATAGTGCTAATGTAAATACACTTTGAAAAATACAGATGTCGAGTTCAGCTTATTTTTGACTGATGGCTTCTTCAGTGAAAGTAACCTCACAAAGTGTCACTGCCTTTCTAAGACTTCAAACTGCACAGCTGTAGCTAAGACCTAGTAGAAGAAAGAGGGTGAGTGGGTGTCTCCGCAGCATTTCATAATGGTCTCAGTGGGTTGGTATTGCTGCAGATGTCTGTGTCTAATGGAAGACCTCATATCTTGGCGCAATAACATCTTGCCTGCCACTGTCTGACTGATTTCACTGTTCTGTCCAATTACAAGGGAATCTTGTTTAGTTGCCTGGGCTCTTTATCATTCATCAAATCAACAGCCCTTTTTTAAGGCTTGTGATAGTATCTACCATTTAAGATCCTTGTCAAGAAGCCTATTTCAACTTTAATTAAACTTTCCTGCACATGATAACTTCAGTTATTAATAGACCAGAGACAGTGTGCTGCTGGAGTCTTAGACAACACCACTAGCAAAATATTATTAACCAATAAATCTGTTCCAGCTGTTCTGGCTTGCATCCATTGTGTCTTGTGTATCCTATCTCCTTTCATGCAATAATTTGTCTACTATTAAAAATTTGTACTTTTCAACTTTTCAACTTTTCACATTGGATGCAAGACCTGCTTGCATGCATATTTTGTTGTTTTTAGTTGTCACACTAGACTTTTGTACGTTTATACAGATGAGAACAGACTATCTTGGGATTCCAAACCAGATTAAGTGTCACGATACCGAGCACGGGTGTCCCAACACCACGTGCAGGTACCTGTACAGGTAAACCAAATATGTGACCACACTGCAAATACAACAAACTTTGTAAATAATAGTTTTAATAGACATAGCAAAACCACATAAACACAGGCAATCCCACCACCACCCGCAAGAAACAAATAAGAGCCACACTATATGCAAACGGCAAGGGCCGGGAGCCACAGATCGGGAGAACTCAGGGGTAAGGGTCAGGAGTCAGGGTCCGAGGCAGAAACAGGATACTGGTTACAGGAAACAAGATATGGAAACAATACTGTGGCACAGGTTTCAGAGCAGGGATGTACTGATATCTGTGAAAAGATGCTGTTTAAGAACCAGGAGTGTTATTCTGCACTAAAAACTTTCTCTCACTTCTTAATTATCTTGTTTGCTATTTCAAAAAGACAGTATAAAGAAAAACTGATGGTGAAAACAAATCTGGGTTTAACCAATGACGTTTGGCATATAAATTCCAAATAGTTTGAATAGCTTTGTGCTGGAAGGTCTCCCTCTTTCTCATCTCAGGAAGTTGGTAGGTATGCTTGGTGTCTTAGTGTCCCATTTCACAGTTTTCAATTAATAGAATGCCATGAAGTATGATATTGAGATATTTGTTGTTCCCCACTATTTTTATTGTTATTATTCTGCCTTGATTTCGGTCACTATAAGGTGGACAGCAGTATACCATTAGCAGCAGTGAACCATGAGACACAGACACCCAGGGACAGCCCAAGCAGGTTTATCCTGCACATTGTTCAGCTAGGCTGAATAAAAACAAAAACACTTTCAAAGCAGAAGAGCTTTGTCTTTAACATAAGTCCAACCACATAGGCGGCTCTTTAATTAGGCAAACTAGGCGGTCGCCCGAGGACTCCTGGGGCCTCGCGGCCGCCTAATTTGCCCTGCCGCCACATTACCTTGCAGCCAGGTAACGTTATGAGCTCTCAGCCCTGTCGCTGTCAAACTGAGACTCAGTTTGACAGCGACGGGGCTGAGAGCTCATCCGTTTCCTCGGTCCATCTATTCGGCCGGTGGACTTCTGGAGCTCCGCCCACCAGCCAATGGGAAGAGATCTCATCCCTCCCATCCACCGCGCGAGGATCCCAATCTGGCTGGGAGGGCGGAGTTCAATCTGGCTGGGAGGGCGGATCGTCAGGGGCAGATGAACGGAGACGTAGTCAGCAACGCCTGCTCCTGGGGTCCCACCAGGGCTCTGTGGGGTCTCACCAGGGCTCTGTAGGGTCTAACCAGGCTGGTGAGACCCCTCAGAGCCCTGGTTTAACCTGGGCCCTGTGGTATCTCACCAGGGCTCTGTGGGGTTTAACCAAGCTGGTGAGACCCCACAGAGCCCTGGTGAGACCCTACAGAGCCCTGGTTAAAGCAGGGCTTTGCAAGATCTCACAGGGCTCTGAGGGGTCTCACCTGGCTGGTGAGACCCCACAGAGCCCTGGTGAGACCCTACAGAGCCCTGGGTTATTCAGGGCTCTGTGGGGTCTCACCAGGGCTCTTTGGGGGGCTCTGTGGGGTCTCACCAGCCTGTTAAACCCCACAGAGCCCTGGTGATACCCCACAAGCCTAGGTTTTGCCTACGGCCTCACAAACTCTGGAGCCACCTCTGTCCAACCATACAGGTGCTTTTATGAGTCACTATCTAAACTTAGGTCAATTCCTGACTAACAGAGTGCCTCTTAAAGGGTTCCCCAAAACAAACAGGCAGCACTTGTACCCTGTCCCACCAGTACTCAGCCTTTTCACACAATAGCAGCCTCCCTCAACAAAGTTAGAGTGAGAGCCCTAAGCATCAGTAACCTAGCATATATAAAGTCCTGTGGACAACTGAGCCTAATAATGAGACCTGGCTGCCAGGTAAGATGGGGACCTAGGAATAGAAGATGTATTCCAACCAAAGCTCTACAAAGCGTAATGACCCAGAACAAAGTTTATTTAGATTATGAGAAAACATAAAAGTTTTTTTTTTCCATATAAGCCATAAAGCCTGGAGCTTATGTAGATGAAAAAACAGGACTTCATGTACTCACCATAAAATCTGTTTCTTGCATTAAGGGAAATAGGAGTAGTAGAATTCTGAGACCACTGGCTTCTATGAATGCCTACAGGAGGAATACAAGTGGACAAACAAAAAATCCAATGGCCAGCCGAGCAACTCCCATGATGCTTTAGTTTTTAGAATAGCAGTATTAGGAGTAGATCTTAAACACAGATGGGTAGGGCATATTTCCCTTAATGAACTTCAAGCAATTCATTTTATGGTGAGTACAAAATTCTGTTTTTTCTGGGGGGTTTTTTTTGTTCATTAAGGGACTAAATCAGTAGAATTCTGAGAGCATTGGGATGTCCAAAAGCAGTCCAACTGAGGGTCCAACCTGGGACTGCCTGCCTCTCAAAGAGCTGCCAGAAAGACCTTATACCCAAAGCGTGCATTAGCAGAGGTGTTGTAATGCTCTGGACTACAAATCCCAGAGACGTCAAGCTTATCTCAAGGATGAGCCCAGCTGTAGAGCATTACAGGTGTAAACATCCACCTGGTAACATTTAGGGAGCATATGAACAGAAGCCCTCGTAGCAGCTTTGCAAATCTGGGAACCAAATACCTAATTCCAAAAAAGCCCAATAAGCACTTACTGATCTAGTAAGGTGTACCTTGACATCAAAAGATAGAACCTTAAACTTAAGCCTATAAGTTTATACAATGATCTTGCAAAGTCACCATGAAATGGTGGAACGAGAGGCAGGTTGTCCCTTTTAGGGACCTTCAGGAATATTGAAAAGGGAATAGTTTTGTCTGAAGGTAGGTGCAGCTTAGAGATAAACCCTAACAACTCCGACTACATCCATACATTGGAGGGAAATGTATTGGGATGTACTGGGGTATGACAGAGGGACAATGTGTGGGTTAAGTTGAAATGAAAAGACTGCCTTTGGGAGAAAGGAGACTCTAGGCTCTAAGACAACATTGTGTTTGTGTAAAACAAGAAAAGGTTATTTACAACAAAAGGCTGACAACGTAGACACTTGCCTTGTAGAGGTTAGGGCAATAAAGAAGGCCACCATGTGAGTAAGAGTTAGCAAGGAATTATCTCAACTAGGTTCAAAATGTGGTTTTTAAAGACCTAATAGAACCAGGCTGAGATCCTGGTTCACAGAGTTTCAGGTGGTGTTAAAGCAGGAACTATATGAGCAACATCCTGTATAAAGGCCTTAATTAATGAATGAGAGAATGAGAGGTAAACAGTCATTGAAAAACAATCAGTAGAGCTGAGATCCGTCTCATGGTGGTACTCAGGGCTAAATGTTGATCAAGACTGGTTTGGAGAAAAGTTAAGATGCGTCTCACAGACTTTCTCCTGGGATGAAATGTTCTTGCCACTCACCAGATGAAGCATACTTTCCAAGGGCACAGGTAGACCTG
>NW_017309209.1:58238-80324 GCF_000935625.1 Nanorana parkeri | reverse complement strand
AAACTACAACGTGCATAAATAGAAAAACAAAATTAAACCGGCATCAACTCTCTATGGTACACTTGATCACAAGTGTACCAAGAGATTTTGCAACATATGGTCCACTGCTAGTAATTAGCAAGATAACATGAAGGTTAAAGTACAGTTGCTGTATAAAACTGAGAACACTGACTTGTGCGGTGAAAATATAATCCAATATACAGGGCACTTTAACAGCACAAGGAAAGTGCTAGATTGTTTACATTTCAAAGATATTACATTTTATATAATTGTTACCACCTATGCAAACAATCTGATCAACATATGACAAACTCATCAATAATACCAGTCAAATCCAGTGATGTAAACCCTTTAGACATCCACAATTTTGAATTCCTAGAAGACTCATTGCTTAGCCATAACAAGCTCACTTGGAGCAAGGTAACCCAAAAGTCTTTCTTCTTCTCACATAACAATAGCTTTCATACATCCAAACATTCTTGTTCAGTAACTCTCTACAATATTGGAGGAGCTGAGGGGAACAAAAACATAACCAGCATATGCTGCCTGTCTTAGGCCCAGTTCACACTATAAACAGTGCGTTCCAGAGAGGTCATCCTCTGGAACGCACTGTATCGCATTGCAGCCGGCTTCCTGCATTCAGGGGCAGGTGGGGGCGTGGTGGTGCATTGAAGTCAATGGCACTGCAGCCACGCCCACCTGCCCACAGCACGATCGCCTGCACCAGAACACGTGGCACATCAGTGCCTGTGTCCCGGTCCACTGCAATCTGCAAAAATAGTGCTTGCAATAATGTAGGGTCATATAGAGCCACCTTTGTCTGTGCTAGTAAGATGTCTGTGTCCCCACAAATGCACAGCAAGGTAAGCCATTCCACTGTTCCTCACTCCTTCATCCTTCCTTCTCCAAGATAGTTGATCGATGGCTGCTGGCAAGTGCTCTGTCCCTTGTGATCTTATACTGGACAGGAAGTTCAGGTAAGCAAAGATGAGAGAATTGTAGCTGTTCAGAAACATGATTACTATAAGTGATCAAGCAAAAAAAAAGTTTAAAAAAAATACTTTGCTGGGCAATATATATTTGTTTAATCTGGATTCATTATTGAAAACAGTTTGAGTGTTTAGTGATATTAGAATCAAAAGGATTTAGGCTATTTAAAATGCTGAATAAATCACTTATAATGAATGCTTAATATTTAAACGTTTTACAGGGTTATTCACAAAAGGGTGAAGAGTTTGGAGAAGGCAGGAGAAGTGAACAATCTAGGACAACATAGCCGATTTGGAAAGATTCTCCAATTCAGCTCACTTTCCAGTTCAGCTATGTTGTCCTAGATTGTTCTCTTCTCCTGCCGTCTCCAAACTCTTCACCCTTTTGTGAATAACCCTGTTAGTTTCCTGCAGAATCAGCAGGTCTCCTGAGTTCTGGCCCCAATATCCTGTTTTAGAGTGACTCCTTTCTCAAGCAGAGTGCGTTGGAGTCACACTTGCGTGTGCTAGTAAACTGTGTGTGTCTCCACAAACACACAGACATAACAAATCAAGCTACTTCCCTCTCCCCTGGCCCCCTCTCTTCCCTTCTCCAAGATAGTAGATGGACAGTTGCTGGAGTCTGCTTTGTCCCTGGACAGAAAGTTAAGGGAAGCTGAGCTGAGAGACTTGAACGCAGCTGTTCAGAAACATGATGACTGTGTTGTATGGGCAAAAAAGTCGAGCAATGCGTTCCTGGGCAATGTATATGTGTTTGATATGGGTTTTTTAATACTACTTTAATGCTACTTTAAATTTACAATGAATCAGTATTGCCAAGTCCTTCTTCAGCTATGATTTGCTCAACTGTAGTCCAGCAAAATAAATATTTTACCACATAAATGTTCAGTAATCAACAATATGGATATGTTTGCTGACTATAAATATGTTTTACAATGTCACACAATCTGCAAGACTTGGGGTATAGCAGACAATCCTCTGATTACAAATTACCTGTCCAACCCAGGTTCCATTAGATGAGACATGACCATGATCCTTAGGCAAGTAGAGTCTTAAATCTTAAATGAAAATGTGAAATAAAAAAGTATCTTTTGGTTTTCTCATAGGAATAAGTGTTAGGCATTATTGTGAGCAGAACATCTATTTTTATGTCTATTGCTTAGCAAAACAATTTCTATCCTCATCTCCAACATCAATCCGGAAGCGTAATACAGTTATCAGCACTGTGAGGGGATGTACTGCTTCTTTGGGGTGTCGTTTTATCTCTTCATGGGGGAAGTGTTATTATTTTACCAACAGCAAAATCCTTCTTTCTTGATAAGATCTCACATGGCTGTAAAAACACAGCTATATCATAATTCAAAGCATTTGTCATTATCTTCCAGATATGTGTACAAGGTAAGTGAAGATGACAGCAAAGCCTTTTATCGTTCAGTATTTAGATATAATAGTTGCCTTTTTGGAAGAAAGGGCAGTCTGGGTGAATAGTTTTGGGCTAATGGTCTAGTCTACCTTTAAATCTACCCCCAAAAAAATACATGTGGTGGCTATATTAGTTTTCTTTCTTCCCATTATTTTGCCCTTTTGATCCTGCCAGTGACATGTTTCTTGCCCTAGGGTGACAACACTTACCTACTCTACTGTATTTATGGAGGAGCACACCCTATGACAGGAAGTGTGTTAGCACTACAGAACATCTCCACCTCTCCTCATCTGCATAACATGGGGTATGTGTTCTGTATATCAGAAGTATGAACATGGCAAGGCTAACTGCTTGGGATTTTAGTACAGCAGAGAGCACAGAAAATTGTTATTAATATTATTATTATGGTTATTATATAGGATTTATGTAGCTCCAACAGTTTGTGCAGTGCTTTACAATGTAAGGAAGACATTACAATACAATTCAAGACAATATGGTAAGGAGGGCCCTGGCCCTGAGGGCTTACAATCTAAATAATAGGAGCTCATTGAATTTCTGGCAGGACTAATAGGTACTTTTTTTACACTTATGAAACAGTTGTAACAAAACATATTTATAGTTTCATAGTTACATTGTAGATCATTGTGAAACAAAAGACACAGGTCCATCCACAAGTTCAACCTCTGTGCATGTGAGTTTTATGTGTTTGATAGAGTGGATGGCAAAAGACAATCTATAGGCATAGGCCAATTTGCTGTAATGGAGGGGGGGAAACATTCCTTCCTGTCCCTATATTGGTGATGGGATAAATGCCTGGATCAATCTTGTATTCAATTTAGGAATTCCCATAGTCATGTTATGCTGACTGAGGAAAATATTCAAAGGTTTTTTCAATGTGCCACCACTTTCACTACTCTAACAGCAGATAACCACTTTCTCAGTTTAAGGTTAAGGTGACACTAAACTCAGGAGTTCAATCCTAAAAATGCATTCAAGTACCTTAACTGTCAACAAAAAATGTATCTTATTTGTGTATCACTCGGCTGTAGATCCTCAAATCATCTCTGAATTGGTGCTGACACTGTCCTTCCTTCTGGAGGGTGGCTCCTTTTGTTCCCCATGGTCCCTGTGTGTTGTGAAGTAGTCACCACCCCAAGCTCGCTCCCGTGAAGGACTACAATCTCATGTTTAGTTTGCATTGAAGTTATATTCTATCACGGGAGTGAGCTTGGAGTGGTGACTACTTTACAACATCATTCATACAGAAAAAAAGATTTTACCATTTCACTTTTTATGGCCATCCAAAAACAGCTGCTGGACCCTTCATGTGATTTGCAAAACATGTTCAGTGCTAGGTTATTCTCTACAGTAGACTCCCCATCATCAGTATTTATGACTGCATACTTACAAGTCTTAATAAAAAGACTAAAATGAAACAAAATTCCTACAGTGTAGGGCAGCAAGCAAGTGTGCATTTAATTGATTGTAACGCAGGACTCAATTACTTCATTAATTGCCTTATCTTATGTCAGTGGGATTGTATGACAGATTGAGCAATGCTTTGCCTATGTTAAATACAGTGTAGCAGGGGTTGGTGTATTATATGCAAAAGCATGCATATCTGTATTACACTTGCATCAATTTACGCCGAGAGCCTCCAGCTGTAACAGAACAAGTGGGGTTCATAATATAGTCTGTGTCTATTCTAGATCAATTCTTGCCATTGAAATAAACCATTTAATAATGCCACTATTCAAGTCTCTCATGTATTATGTATGATTGATTTGGCTTTGTGGTCTAGTCAGCTTATTCAAGAGCCTTTTGAAAGCTTGTGATGCAGCTTCACATTCCATAAACTGATCCCCCCCCCCAAGTCTTTATCAGAACCTTCCTCGTTGCATCTATGAACAGATTGCTGTAAATCTGATGTTTTAATAATTGGAATCACAGATGCAAAGACCCATATGGCTTCAAAGGCTAACAGTTCCCTTTACTGCAATTGGTGTTTGCCCGCTGAAATTACTGTGGATAATTTTTTTTCCTGTTTTTATATTTTACTGGCTCTTTGAAGTGATTTCTTCCCGTACGACATGCAACATAGCAAACTGAACTGGTCAGAAATCACAGCATGCAATGATGAAAGCACAGTATATAATATATTTGGAGGCACAATATACCACCATTAATGAGATACTAAAGGCGGAAATATCATTTTTAAAACTTGTGTTTCGCACAAACTCACCAAGAAGCAATTAGGATAGAACGGTCGCCAGGGTCATCATACCGGTACATTTCCTTTATTAAATAGTCATAAATGATTTATGTAAGGCAAGTCACTGGTATATGGAAGTTGGTATTGGCCAACCAGTTTCATGTATAACATGCAGCTTATATTAACCACATGAAGACCGGCATGTTAAACCCCTTTCCTGTCCAGGCCATTTTTCATTATTCATTATTCAGCGTTACGGTGCTTTGACATTTATTCAGCCATGCAATGTCTTACCAAAATTAATTTGACATATTTTTTGGGGAAAGGGCTGTGACTTTAATTTTTTTACAATTACATTTATTACTATACACATAGAGGGCTAACAAGCCATATGATAGCACAGAAACAGTGATAGGTCCTCTTTATGGAGACATCAGGGGTCTATTTGAACCATGATGTCACCTATGGATCCCCAAAGAAGCTGATGAAGCACAGATCTGCTGACTACAGCAGCCAGATAAGTGACACACTGAAACTGGAAGTGATGTAATTCACGTCACTTCCTCTTTCAGTGATTGGAGGGGAGGTCAACAATGTGCTGATCTCTGTCTGATCAAAGTACACAGACCCACTGTACCTGCCCAGGTCCCACACAGGGGACAGAGGAGCCCCAGATATCCGACAACAACGGCAGAGGGGGAAAACACTCCCACACACCATACAGACGATTGTGTGGTTCTATAGCCACCTGATCACTTCACTGACTGTAAAAAATGTTTACCGTGCCCTGCTCATGCTAGTGGTGTGCGCGAGCAGGAAAAAAAAAAAGCTGTTTATTTACAGGGACCTTAATCCAAGAGCAAGCCGTCTGTCCGATAATATACAATAGGTGGACAGCAAGTGGTTAATTAATGGATTAAAACACAAATTCCTTCCAGTGACTTATAAATTCATATTTTATTCTTTTGGAAAAATTATCCGACACTAAAAACTTAGCTCTGAGTAGAGCATATCATCGTAACTCTGGTGTTTGATATTATGAGGTGAGGTCCCCTTTAAATAGCTATCAGCACTAAATAATTGCAACTATAGAATAAAATGGGACTTTTGAGGCACCAATATAATTCACAGCTAGCTAATAACAGTTATTATTATTATTATACAGGATTTATATAGCGCCAACAGTTTGTGCGGCGCTTTACAATATAGGAAAGGCATTACAAATCACAATACAAATCAAGACAAGATTAAAATTGTTTTCAATTTTTATTTAAATACATACATATTTTAGAAACTCTGTTGATGCATAAACATACATAAACATTAATACATTGCCTTTTTCTCTACCCCTCACCCTGTCACAATCTTACTGTCACATAGACTACATAATAGGGTTGATTTACTAAAGGCAAATAGGCTGTTCACTTTGGGATATTTGTGAAAAATAAATCAAGATAACTGGACTTGCTGTATTGTTCTTGATGACGTTCCGCTCGTCATCCACCTAGCTTTCTCAATTCAGAATTAAATTGAGAAAGCTAGTATATGGACGCACACTCCCACACACCATACAAACGATTGGGTGGCTCTATAGCCACCCAATCACTTGTATGTAATAGCCATCACTGACTGTCAAATATATTTACCGTTGCCAGGAAGCATGGAGCCAGCTTCCTGGGCAATCAAGATGACATGCCGCCGAGCTTCCTGATTGGCCAGGAAGCCGACTCCATGTTAGGGGAAGTACCGTTATCGGTAATCGGTATTGGTGAGTACTGAAAGATAAATATTGGTACTCGTACTCAATACAGAAAAAATGGTAAAGGTGCATCCCTAGTAGAAACTATTATATCTTCTTTAAAATGTATGTATGTATTATTTTGTTTTTCTTTATAGCATCATTTCAACTTTGTAATATGTAGTGAATGGTGGATGAGTTGAACGACCCAATGGCTCAATTTGTCTCTTAGAAAATGACTTGTTAAATCACATCTTCTGATTCTGCTTACACTTCCTTAGAGTCTTACTTCTCCAGAGGTATTTATATTGCTACTTTTTCTGCTTTCAATATAATATAATATAATATAAAATAATATAATGCTCCAATGTAGATATACAGTAGAGGCACTCGCAGGTCTTGCAGTGGAGATAAGTCAAAACAATAAAATTTTATTGTCAATGTTCCGTCCATCTTTATCAAGACATGACTAATCTCTGTTGAAATGTTGACAATAAAATGCTGATGCTTTGGGCATTTATTTTACAAATAGAGTATGTTGACAATCCCTGGCCAAAAAAAATAGATAAATCACATAGGCTCTAATATTTTGTTGGACCACCTTAGGCTTTGATTACGACATGCATTTGCTGTGACATCGTTTCAATAAGCTTACGCAATGCCACAACATTTATTTCTATCCAGAGTTGCATTCATTTTTCACCAAGATCTTGTAGTGATGATGGGAGAGTGGAACCACTGTGTAAAGTCTTCCCAAACACATACCAAAGACACTCAATGGGGTTAAGGTCTGGACTCTGTGGTGACCAATCCATATGATGTCTCATGCTCCATGAACCACTCTTTAATGATTTAAGTCTGATGAATCCTGGCATTGTCATCTTGAAATATGCCCGTGCCATCAGGGAAGAAAAAAAAAATCAATTGATGGAAAAATCTGGCCATTCTGTACATTCAGTAGACAGATGACCTCATTATTTGGGGACATAAGAATGTTGAAACTATTATCCAATGGAAGGCTCTTACCTATTTCCTTAGCTAAATCTAGGTGGTGACTTTTTTTGGCCAGGCAGTGTATATACACACTTTATCCATAATATAGTAGCAAATATGCAATATGTATCAAATATCAGTTTTCCTTGTATGCTTTAAAGTACCCACCAAATTACATATATAGATGCTTCTTTAAACAAGACTCCATACAAATGGTAATTCTTTAACTATATCAAAATATTGTAACACGTATGCTATATTGTATATTTGTTTCTGTATTTTTCCTACATTTTTTCTGTGTAGTTGTGCAAAACAATTCTTGTTGCATTTAAGCACTGCTGAAGTTTTTGAAGGACAGTAAGTCTTTAATTATGACATACTTTTCTTAAAAAAGCAATAATGATGTGTGAAATATTATATCCTGGAGCAATCAATCAGATTCAATTTACCCAAGCCATATCAGTTCCACTGTGAATGGCTGTGTGTTATGGCCGGCCTAAAATATAGTTTGGAGCTGTATCTTTATATCCTCAGACACTCTTGCTTCTACCAGTTCAATTTTTTTCTCTTTTTAAAGTGATGTATACTTTCACAGCATATAAATGAAACCCCCTAGCAGGTGATAAAAAGTATCACAAAGGCTAACATATGAAACCAGCTGTAGAATCTGTACACTGCTGCAATGGCATGTTTACCATATTGTTCCATTTACTGTGACCGTTCCCTATTTGTCAGTTCACTGCTGTCATTGTGGTTCCATCAGCAGCAGCAGATTTTTATCACTGTCACTGGGAGACATCCAATGACAAACTGCAGATCCCTGCGGTGTAACTCTCTCAGGCTTTTCATTAATATCCATTTGCCCCAACTGTACGACTGCTGTCTTTCATCCAATACAGTATCTTCCAGACTTTGTATAAATATCCGTTCGTTATAGTTTCCGTATTTAAACAAATTATTTTTTATACTCTTATTGAAACTGATTAATTAATTCATTATCACATGCGAATGCAGTAACATATGGTTTTGATGCGCTGCGGAATGTATTTTCACATGCTTTTCCATGTTGTCTAAAGTGAACGAGAAACATTGAAGAATTAAGATTTTCTACTGTGCAGATGCACTGAAATCCTTAGAATGCATGACGTGTTCATTTTTGTTTACCACTGTTTTCAATACACCTGATTAGGACATGCTGACGTGTCAGGATACACACTGTGCCATGAAATATAACCTGTCTCCATGAAATTAATGGCTTTACACATAATTGTATTTTCTTGCGGCAGAGCACGGTCACAGTTGTGAACTGGCCCATAGGTATTTGCAATATTGCATACATATGGATAGTCTCTTTACCAATAAGGAAACTGTTATTTTAAATGGCAGGAATTTGGATGAATATAAATGTCAGGAATATGGATAGACAGCAAGGTGCAGGTTCACTGGTTTCCAGGAGCTGAGTGGAGCCCTGTGTACAGAGCCACCAGACCTATAGTAACACCAACACCCCCCCAATAATGAACATCCACTGCCAGAACCCCCTACACCCACACACCTGTGCCCCCCTGTTACACTTCAGGGTTCCACAGACGGAACCGCAAGGGAGGTCCTCCTTATCACTTCGGGCCCGCACCACGGTATGTGACAGCCCTGGTTCCCCTGTTAACAAGCATTCACCACCAGCACCCCTCACCACCCGGCCCACCTCAGGCACTGAATAGTGTAGGGACAGGTGACTTACACTTGCACAATCTTGGTAACAAAATGATAAAAATAGTCTTAAAGTGCAGCTGAAGCATCCATGAATGTTCAAATGATAGCAGTTTAAGACCCACAAACTTTGCAATTAGCAATGGCATGATTGTTCTGCCAAATGTTATGCAACTGAAGACAAAGCTATGTCCCTGTTAGGGAGATTCACCATCTCTTTTGTTGTGGTGACCATTATCACTGAAATTTGGAGGAAATCCCAATTTGTTGGTTGTCAGCAGGAATAGATGGGAAATCTTCAAATGGAGACACTAGTTCTGGTGACCTTGGAGGGATTTCCTCTCACTTCCTGTTGTGGATATCAGACAGGAAGTGAAGGGAAACCTCCCCAATGTCCTGTGTCCTACATATGGCAAAAAAAAGATGAAAGGGGTTAAAACCTTCCCTTATGCTATCCAAAACTAAATAAAAAGTTTGATTGGCCAGAAATCTGGCTACATGCTTCCTCCTCACCTGGTGAGGAGGGAGCATGGAACCAGCTTCCAGGTCAATCAGGAACCCGGGCTGCGCGTAATGACTCACCGCCCCGGTTTCCTGATTGGTTGGGAAGCTGGCCAATAGGGAAGCTGGAGCAGCAAGTCATTACCCGCCCCCGGATTCCTAATTGGCCAGAAAGCCGGCTCCATGCTTCCGCGTCACCTGGTGATGAGGGAGCATGGAGCCTACTCCTTGGCTAATCAGGAAACTGGGCAGCGAGTCATTACATCCTGCCCGGCTTCGTTAATGGGACTCCCGGTATCAGTATTCGTATTCGGTATCAGTGAGTACTGGAAAAAAAAATATCGGTTCTCATACTCGATACTGAAGAACCGGTATCTGTGCATCCCTAGTGTCCAGTGTTTCTGTTCCTAACATTCAACCCTGGGACATTACTCATCTGTAAGAGACTGTTCTGTCTCAACCACCGATTTATGTATTTGAACATAACTTCCTAAGACTAGTCTATATGGATAGTGTGACAACCTACAGAACTGATGGTATCCACAGGCAGGGTTAAACTCACCAAAAAGGTTTTAACTTACCAAGAAGATTCAGGGTAGAATGCAGTGTGGTTTATTCTGGCTTGACAATACAAAGGATGTTAAAAACAACAGAAAATGACAGCGGCATGGGCAGTGCAGAGACTACCGTGCTTGTCAGCAGGATTCTCCTGTGCATATTCAGTTAGATGTTGCAAAGCTTAGTTGAATTATGTGCAGTAGATGTTCTTTCCTACCGGGTTCTCTGGTAGTAATTCATAATTTTTCATTGTATGAAATGCTCTCTATTTAGAGCAATGTGTATTTATATGGAATTTTGCATGTATTGTATTATTATAACATAAAGAACAAATGCAGCTTTAAGACAAGTCAAGTGTGTTGTGTTATTTAGTGAGCTCCCTAGCTGTAGATAGAGCTACATGCTGCAAGGGCGGTATAATGATTGTTGAGTATTTCTAAGTGTTTTTCCTATAAGTGGTTCCCTTTAAGAACACACATCTTCAAAGGAAAGATAATGGGTCACCTGGAATCAAATAGATCATGCACTTAAGGATTAAAGGCATATTTCAGATAGTTGCAAATGGATAGCTGTAGAGGTTCAGACATAACCACTGATCCTTTACTTGTACAAGTGAACTATAGACATCAAATAGCCTCCTATATTGCTGTTAAGATAAAGGACACATAGACATGTAGATGTATAGAGTTGTTAAGAAAATGGTCACAGGTAGATATAATAATGCAGGATTGTGTGAATTAAAACAAAACCGAAGGGGATACAAAAGGAAAATAAAATGCTATAAAATGTAGCTGATCAAGTCCTGTGTGTAAGCAAACTGGTGAAGACAATGAAGAATACAGAATTAATCTGCAGTAGAAAAAGGAAGCTAAATGATGACAAAATGAAAGCCAGAGCCATCATTGAAGAGAGTAAACAATAGAGAAGAGCGAGTTTACAACACACACAGGGACCATGGGGAACAAAAGTATCCACCCTCCAGAAGGAAGGACAGTATCAGCACCAATTCAGAGATGATTTGAGGATCTACAGCCGAGTGATACACAAATAAGATACATTTTTGTTAATAGTTAAGGTATTTTAATGCATTTTATAGATTTAACTTCTAAGTTTAGTGTCACTATAAAGCTAAACTATCGTCAAACAGCTAAATACACAGATGAAATACATATGTGGGAGCCATTATACTTTCCAAAGGATTCATATTTCTGTCCATCCAGGCCTGAAATTTACATAGCTCTGCCACACAGCTCAGACCTGTCAAACAGTCCAGGAGACTTGTGCTGTCACTAGCAGTCTGCTTTATTAGGAGAGATAATACGCTCATCTCTCCTTTCACTGCAGCACAACTGATTAGCTCCTCATGCTGCTTCTTTCTTCCCCACCCTGAGCTTTGTTGTACAGTGGACTGCAAAAAACTGATACCAAGTCAAGTACTGAAACTGCTTGCATTTTAAAAAATATATTCGGTCATGTATTAATGAATGTGAAGCTACACTAATATGGGTCTTTTATATCTATCTGGAGATCAACTTTAAAGTGTATTTGCACTTTTTCAGCCAAGTTGGAATCACACCTACTCTGTATTTGTTCAACGTTCTCATTCACATAGCGTAACTTGATAAAAATATTTAAAAAGTGCTTGTTACATTTTTAGGTACGTTATACTTGCTTAAAAATCCTACCTAGCTTCCCCCCATGTAAAGTTAAGGAGGGGGCTGTGGGAAGTTATGTTTGTTCTAATTAACCCTGTCTGTGCTGTGCTGGCAGATTTAATTATCAGTTGTTAATTAGATTTGAATCATTTCTGTAGGGATGCACCGATACTGAATATTTTGGCGAGTACCCATACTCACCCAAATGCTCTGATACCTTCCCTGATACTGGAACTTCCAGTCAGAGGAAGATTTTCTCTGACCGGCAGTGCTGTTGGGGGAACATGGAGCCAGTTTCCTGGGCAATCATGAAGCCAGGTGGCGAGTAATGACCCGATCCAGATTGGCTGGGAAGCCGGCTTCTTGGCAAATCAGCATCAAACCGGCTGAACAGCTGACTCCTTGCTGATTGGCAGGGAAGGCAGCTTCCTAGCCGATCAGCCACCTTCATGCTGATTGGCGGAAGGCCGGCTTTCCAGCCAATCAGCATGGAGTCCACTTAACGGGCAATTGAGAGCCGGCTACATGCCAGCAGAAGCACCGGTATCAATATTTGGTATCGGCGAGTACCAAAAGCAAAATATAGGTAGGTACTTGTACTCGATACTGGAAAACCATTATCGGTGCACCCCTAAATTTCTGTCCTAATCAAGGGTTAAAGGTCTAGACTAATTATATGTTAAAGAGAGGAAGTTCAGTCTGACTCTCAGTTTGACTTTCTACTTTTACTTTCAAATTACTCAGCATGACCTGGAATTTGCACAAAGACCCTCACCAAAGAAACATCTAAAAGGTAGGAAGTATATTTTTAAAAATTATTTTTAGGAATGCTGCATGAATGAAAACACAAAACAAACATTTAGTAGAGCTTTTTAAAATTTGACTGCAAAAGCAGAAATACACTAAAGCGTGGAATAGTAGAAGTTACAATATTTTTGACGAGGTGAACATATAGGTCTCAGACTATGGACCGCCTTCTGTAGGATAAGCAGAACTGTACATAAGGAAGGCCCATTTAGAAAGAACATTGCAGCTGAAATGATAAAGAACAGGCATTGAGGACATCAGGGAAACAGAGAAAATGACAGTGACAATGCTCTGCTCAATACCTAAAAAGCTAGATCTAAACTTATTCACCTTAGAAAGGAGGCGAATTAAGAGGGCACCTTATTGCTGTCTTCAAAATCATCAATGGGGACCAGAATATTAGGAAAAAAGTGTTTAATCCAAAAACTGTATTGAGAACCCGGGGACAGAACAAGAGGTTAGAAGACAGGGGGTTCCGTCTTAGAATTCAAATGGGTATTTCACTGTGAGAGTGGTGAAAGTGTGTAACTCCCTACCACAGGCGGTGGTATCTGCGGACACCATTGTTAAATTCAAGAAACTTGTGGATGAGTTCCTTCTTTTGCAGAATCTACAGGGATATAGGAAGTGTTAGAGCCAGATAAATACAGACACACACACACACAGACACACACACACTAGGCTGGTGAGACCCGACAAAGCCATGGTGGGAGCCCTGGCGAGACCCTATGGAGCCCTGGTGCTGGTGAGACCCCACATCACACTGGTGAGATCCCACAGAGCCCTGGGGAGACCAGGGCTCTGTGGGGTCTCACCAGGGCTCTGTGGGTCTAACAAGGCTGGTTAGACCCCACAGCGCCCTGGTGAGACCTCACAGAGTCCTGCTACCCTGGTGAGGCACCCTCAAAGCCCTGGTGAGACCCCACAGAGCCCTGGTTTAACCAGGGCTCTTTGGCGTCTCACCAGGGGCCTGAGGGGTCTCACCAGGCTAGTAAAACCGCACATAGCCATGGTGGGACCCCATAGAGCCCTGGTGAGACCCTTCGGAGCCCTGGTGCTGGTGGGACCCCACAGAGCCCTGGTCTAACCAGGGCTCTGTGGGGTCTCAACTGGGCACTTTGGGGTCTCCCCTGGGATCTGTAGGGTCTTTAAGAGGGAAAAATAAATTAGCCATTAACTGAAAATGAATATAGATATGTATTCAATGTTGCCCTGGAAATGGTTATTAGAGAGACCTATTAGCATGTTATTCAGTCAGATATGTCACCAAACCTTACATATGCTGATGACATTGTATGCTATCTTGAAGGCTACAAGATCTCCAGAAAGGCTTGACTATAATGAGGTTTTGGCCAGGCGGTGCCAAAACCAAATATAGCCTTTCATCAAGATAACGAAAGGACTGAAAATGTGGAAGTTTTCAGCTGAATTGAATCCTTTTGGAGCTTTAAGTACCATGGATCATTGGTTACAGAATATAACATAAAATAGAGATTAACAATACAACAGCAGGTAATAGAAACTACTTGATTTTTCCAGAAAGATTTTAAAGAACAGATTCTTAATAGCAGCTTACAAATGATCATTTAACGTATAGTTGTGTGATCTTTAGTAACCCATGTTTTAGAAATTTGAACAATTACCAAATAAGAGGCTCCTGAGAATATGGAGGATATCATTGTTGGCTCTGTAAATGAGGACGATGCTGGAGAATTAGAAGGGTCAGCTAGGTAAGAGATCTGTACCAAAAGCCATCTGTAATATACCTGGCATAAAAAGCAGTAGATTGAGGTGTCCAGGGCACCTCCTCAGAATACCCCAAAAGAGCTATAAAGAAATTTTTTAGCAAAAAAACACCAGAGGGGCAACCCAAGATAAGGTGAATAGATAATAAGCAAAAGGACACGGATAAGATGAAGATAAGAAAATGCAAAACCAGAGCAGTGACCCGCGAAGATTAGGCCAAAACTTTTTACAAGGAAAAGTTATTTATTTTATAATTTGGTAAATCTTACAGGAAGCTGTGAGTTCTATGAAAACATGAACATGCCTTATAAAATCCATTATAAAATGAACATACTACATTGATTGATCTGTTGGCAGAGACTTTTATCTACTGCAGTGTTAAAGATGCTCCACGGACACTTTTTGTTACCTAGCTACGGGATGGACCTTAAAGGAGAACTATGGGGTCAGGGCTTTTTCCCATAGTTCTCCTAAGGGTAACGGGAGGACACAAACTAGCATCCTCCCGTCACCCAAAGCTCAGTAACCAAGAGCTACAGCTCGCGGTATACTGAGACGCCGCAGCCGGGACTATCCTGATATTGCTGCCTGGATCCACCCAGCTAGAGGTAGAGCCAGCTGTACCCGTCCCCTCCCCCATCCGTTCCGTCAGTCAGCGCTGGAGGATTGGACAGGGGAGGTGGGGAATCACTGCAGGGAGCCGTGAGTGACAGTCACGGCTCTGCAGGGACAGGATTGAGAAGTGAATGCGCAACGATATGTGTTCGCTCACTTCCCGATCTATTGAGCCGACCTGTGACAATGAAACTGTGACAGTTTCATTGTCACAGGTCGGCTAGAACTTTGAGGCTGAGTGATTTTCACTCGCCTCATAGGTCTGCTTTAATGGTTGGGAAACACACATAGAAATTGATGCTAAGCAACCACCGCCAATTTCTACTCTCTGTTTGTCCATTGCCCAATATATTTATGGCTAGCATGGCAACTGTTTGTCTCCTGTTTTATTGGTTAAAGTGTGTGTCCAGGCAATATCTTAAGTTTTGAATAGAGAAGGAAGAGTTAGAGCCTGTATCAGGTTTTACTGATATTTGGGGCTCCATTAGATGTCCTTTCACTAAAGGTGACGTTCAACTCAGAAGTTAAACCTTAAAAATTCATTCATGTACCTTAACTATTAACAATTCTGTACCTTATTTGTGTATCACTGCGCTGCAGATCCTCAAATCATCTCTGAATTGGTTCTGACACTGTCCTTCCTTCTAGCGGATGACTACTTTTGTTCCCCATGGTGTGATTTGTAAAGTAGCTACCACTCCAAGTTCACTCCTGTGATGGACTACTATCTCAATGCAAATTAGAACACTAAACATTAGAACACTAAACACTAACATGAGATTGTAGTCCATCATGGGAGTGAGCTTTGTTATCAGCCTACACTGTGCAGCTGTAGGAACACCTCTGCTCTATGACTGGGATGCCTCTTTAAAGTTTTTAGCTCAGGTGCCCCTAAACAATTCGCTGTCCGAGGCTTGTTATTTGTGGTGTCCAGCATCCTGTCCAGCTTACTGATGTCACTGTCTGCCATGAGCTAGGCGGGACGCTGGCCAAAGTGTCACAGTTTATTTTGAGAGTCCTATGGCTGGAAAGGGGACACACTTGACCAAATGAGATGCCACCTGAGGCAACCGCCTCATTATAGGGATGGACCTGATGAAGAGTACCACTTTTTACTTGTACCTTTTTATTTGAAAAGACGTTGGATACTTTTGAATGAATAGAGCAATAGTACATAATCATAATCGAGTACAGAATCACTAAGACTCACAAGACTCTCTGTAGCTTACTAACACACATCTGTGTCCTTTTTATCTGCTTGATCTTTTTGGTGAATTGGTTGACTGTATGTTTCAGTGGCAGGCCTGTTTGTGAAACTGACCATGCATACTTGTCATTTTTAATACTCTTATTAGTAATTACAGAATTTGGTTGGTGATATATGTTGGTATTTAAGGGGAACATTTTTCATGTGGTCCCAGGGCAGAATGGCACCTAAATGCAACCCTGCTTGGACTTGAACTCTGCAGTGAACAATCAGGGCCGTACCTACCCTTCACGGGGCCCCATAGCAAAAATGTGATTCGCCCCGATGACCTTTTTCTTAGCTGCGAGTAACAATGCCAAAATCTTAAGGACTCATCTTGTGCATCTAAACAGCTACTCCAACCCTTAATGACTTAATGATACAGTACTGTATTATCTTCACATGTTCTTAATTTTCCACAACAACCTAATGGGACCCCCTTCCACCCCCCGGCCCCATAGCAGCCAAATGGAATGCTATGGCTATAGTTACACCACTGTGAACAATTAAAGAATTATAAACAGGAAGGTGAGTGTAATTTTCACACTATGATCATCTACCCCCACCAAACCAAATACAATTTGATACACTGAGCTGCATTTGCCTTTTAAATGAATGTATGGAGGAGCCTATTGTGTGAACAATCTTTCTTCCCGATTCTCCCAACTGCATTACACACTCAGTTAAAGCTGAAATACAAGTAAACAGCTACTTGCTCAGATGTAAGAGCTGTTTTACCTTCCAAAGTATCTGTATTTCAGCTCATCCTGTCCTGATTTTTACAAAGTCCTACCACACAACTCAGTCCTGTCTGGCAGGGCAGGGGACCTGATTTTCCTCTGCTGCAGGTTAAATACACTTGACTAAGTTTGTTCCGTGGTCCCCTATTGTCCCCCTCAGCCCCTTGCACATATCAACCCAAATTCTTCTCCCTGCTGTAAAAAATTACCAACACACCAGGGGTAGGGCTCAGTGGACACAGCCATTAACACAAAACAGTATAAATACCATAATTATAAATAACAAATAATAACAAACAATAACCAGACCATATGAACAGGTATTAGGTCATTAGAGGCACTATGAACTGTAAACAAAACTTTGCATCTTGTACATTTTGTACAATATGCCCCCAACCAGTATACACCGCCAGGTTAGTCCCGGCGGCAAAAGTCGCCGGGAGTCTGTTTAAACAGCCCCGATGCTGGCGACGTACACTGTACGTCGTCAGTCACGAAGGGGTTAATTGACTGCAGACCTATACTGGTGCCTACTTCTTGGTTGCAACCAGTGGACCTCAACACACAGAGGACACCCACACTGAAGATGGGTCCCCCATTGATTTATTAATGATGCCCAGCAGACAAAACACTTTCATGGATACAAACTGCCAATCAACTGCCATGACTCGCTACAAGACAATCCAATCAGGAAACAATCTCAGGGTATGTGGGAGGAAAGCACGCCTCTGGTCTGGCCAAATCCAACTGGACCTGTGTGACTCCTCCTTGCAAACCGTCCTCCGAAGCTCTTCCTAGCCAACCTTTTCACCCAATGCGGTAAGTGACCCTCACCTACCTTACTTTTCTAGCTTTCTTAAACCCTTCCTAGCCTGATTCTCCTTTATACTCTTGTCATGTAGGCCTTCTACTCATTTTTTTCTTTCTTGGCTCCAGGCCTATCGTACAGGTCTTGTTTGTATGTGACTGGATAGTGAAATGAGAAGTAGCAGACTAGTGGGCTCATCTCTCTTTCACTCCCCCCTCTCCTATCACCATTCTCCATGTTAGCACATGAGCACTTTAACACAACTGACTGGCTCCTTCTGCAGGTTCTTCCTTTACCAGTATGAGCTTTGTTGAACAGAGACTGCCAGAAGCTTTCTTTTTACTATTACAAAAATAAATGTAATAATGCATTTAATAAATACAGAGCTGCATTCATTTATCTTTTTTTATCTGCCTGGAGTTTAGCTTTAAATTTGCCTTACTGAAGTACCAATATAAAACAAGTATACATTTCATCAAGCCACCAAAAAATGAAAACA
The DNA here is from genome assembly GCF_000935625.1 of Nanorana parkeri. Lineage (NCBI taxonomy): Eukaryota > Metazoa > Chordata > Amphibia > Anura > Dicroglossidae > Nanorana > Nanorana parkeri. The sequence goes on along the minus strand of NW_017309209.1, from coordinate 62,084 downwards.
GTCCTGAAAAAAACCCGATGTGTCACAAATTATTTCCCGCTTTCGAGCCTCTCAGTAGTTCCGAACCATCTTCTATTTATGGCAGAACAGTACAGAAAAATAAATAAAAGGTCTGAAGAATGGAATTCTACAGTATTTCCTGGCCAGTAAAAAACGCAGCAGTGTGTCAGTGCGCACCATGAATTTCCCATCACCGACTCAGCCCTCCTGTAGTATTGTATTAAACTGCTGCTTGGCTTTGTCGTGTTGCAGTTCAGCAGTTCATTTCTAAGCACAGGTGCAATTTAATGTAGTGGGCCAGACATATAAATGAAGACAAGGGTGATTTCTCTCCGTGTGCCGATCATACCGGATGAAGAGGAGTGTAAATTTGTTGAGCAATAATAGCTCACGGAAAGCACTGTGGGAGTACTGTAAAGCAACTGCTTCAGTCTCTGATTGCAGTGCTGAGTGCCTGGAAAATGAGACTTCGTATGGCAAAAAAAAAAACACTTCTTCAGCAGCTGCAATGCCTCGCTATACAGGTTTTTGGAGTGGCAAATAAATACGCAGAACTGGTTCACAGATGATTGAACATTACTGGGGCAGTTGCACTTTCCACACCTGCTGCAGCCTGACTTCTTAAGGGTACAGTACAGACAAACCTAAAAATCTTGCATTTAAACACTTGGGGACAATCCCAACCTGCTGCATGGCTTTAAAGTGATACTAAAATGTATTTAAACCCAAAACCAAAAATTTAATAGATTGCAGTTTACCAATCCTCAGATGTGGTGGCTGTATTTGTTTACTTTTTTCAAGCTTTTTTCCCTTTATTTGGACCTGGTGATTTGGCCAGTAACCTACTTACTGTCTTAAGGTGGCTCCATTCTATAGAGAAGGAATGGAGCCACCCTTGGACAGAAGCATTTTCACCCTGTGGGGAGGATGGTGTTGGATTCACTAGAAGATTTAGATGGACCTGACTAACAAATTAAATCTGAACTCCAACAAACACATTTTAGGCAGTTACAGCAACAGTTTGTTTCTCCTTCTGGGATACATTTTTTTTACATAAATAGATAAAAGCTGACTATTGTGAGCACCCCATCAGTGTTAAATGGTTTGTCCCGACCCTTTTCAGCTTCTTCTGCTAGACAACTTGGGCTGTTAAAGGAAGCTGAAAATAACAGACTTACTAACTGGATCACCAAGAGAAAAAAAGGGGAAACAAAGCCTAAATAAAACTAATGCAACCACCACATCTGGGAATTGGTAAGCTGCAATATATATTACATTTTTGCTTTTGCGTTTATATACACTTTAAAGTCAAAGGTTTTTAAGCTTTTTCAAATGCTAATGAAATCCCTTACAATGGATGCTGCTTCTTGATATTTAAAAGTTTTAGTTTCCTGACGATCTGAGCACTGGGTGAGACAGCTCCCCAATCTCAATTTAAGGTTAACAGCAGATGCTTTCCTTCAAAGACCCTCATACCCTGCTCAACAGTGACAAATATAAAAGTGACACTAAACTCAGGTGTTTAAATCGTAAAAATGCATTCAAGTACCTTAACTATTAATAAAATGTATCTTATTCATGCATCACTTGGCTGTAGATCCTCAAATCATTCCTGAATTGGTGCTAACACTGTCCTTCCTTCTGGAGGGTTGCTGCTTTTGTTCCCCATGGTCCCTGTGTGTGTTGTAAAGTCCCGTGATAGAATACAATCTCAAAACAAATTAGTAAACTAAACATAAGATTGTTACATGAGATTGGAAAGCACGGATTTATGTGGCCTAAAAAAGTGTACCATGCAAAGCGTGCCATGGTACCTCTGAAGTTTGTAGTCATGGTGAAAGGTGTGTGTTCTTAAATTACATGATCTATTAGGACACACTTTTTCACATGATCAGCTTCCATTGGGTCTCTTGACATCTCAGAGCCACAAATTAAGTTAGTACTGGAAGATTTCCCTCTCTCTGACTTTGTGATCAGAAGAATGAGGTAGCTACGTAATACCCATCATGTGTCAATGGCTGTGTGTCCCTCTCTGCTCAGTGCCTGCATGGGGGATTATCTCCTCTTCATCATCCCAGCATATCATATTAGCACTGGCTTTGGGGAGCAATTGCACTCCTTCCCTCAACCACTTCTTCCCTGGCTCCATCCAGAGCTAAAAAAGCATGCACAGTGGAGTTAGGCCCTTGATCCGATCAGCAGAGCATAGGTGCACAGATTCCCTGCTGATCGGAGCAGTATGGAACAGATGTCACTTTCATGACATCTGAGTTTGTTCAGTTGTTTCTACATCTTGAGATGGAGGAAACAGCTGACCTAACAGGACCCATGTTAGGACTATGGCAAGTCGGATGAAAGCAGACATGTGTCCGTTTTCATCCAACTACCTCCAATCCATCCCATTTAGGTTTTTTTGTGGACCTACAGGAACAAGTTAATTTATATCCATCTCCCCATAGACTAACACTTATCTTCTGATCAGGTCCTCCTGAGAAACTGTGTGAAAGGGGACTTAAGCTATAAATAAAACAAGCAGTAACCACTAATGTAAGGTATTCACAGACACTGCTGGCTTAAATTAAGTTTGTCCCATCTCATTGCCAATTCCACATACTGTGCCCTTTTTACAATTGTTGGCCTTTCTGAATGCCCACCACAATTGTTTAATTTCTGTGCATGCTTGCAATGTCAGATACTCCGGTAATATTTATTAAATACAATTAATGAGGCACTGTGTTCCTACTGAACATGTCTACCCTTTTTGAAGACTAGTCACATTCATCTAAATTTCTTAATACATGGACCAAAGCTAATGCCTTGGAATGGTGCACTGTCTATTGTTTTATTACATACAAGGAACTAGCTGCCTTCTCTAGATAGGATAGTAAATTACTTACACAAAGGCCATGCTTAAGGTCACTCTGCTAGAAAAGAGATAACTAGGTTCATTTGAGAACTCCCTGTCTATGTCATGCAAGTGAGCAGTAATTAATGTGAGCCAATGTTTACATGTGGTAAGGGATGTTCAATCATTCGGATACTGTTATTATTACAATCTAGCACAGGGAGTTTTAGAACTTGATGCCGTAAGCTCTTTATGTGCTTCTTTAATCCTTGTTCCACCCTTAGAAGGGTTTGGGAACAAGGCCTTAAAATTCACTACTTTAATGTTCTCTTGCTCTCGATGTTGAGTGAGAAACAATGAAACATTTTAGGTTTAATAACAGAACCAATGTTCAGGAGAATTAAGAAGGAAAATATACTAATCATAAAATAAATATTCACAAAGAAAAAAATCAGAATGCAAAATGCCAAAACACTATCTTGAGGAAAGTTTGAGGCTCGAGGCTCTGTGCCAGTTACATCTTGTATTCTCAGAATTCATAAAGAGATCAATCTAATATTGTTTTAGTAGATAATGCAGTTTGTTAAGGAGGACTCTGTGTGTTTATTTCCCTATTGTAAAAGTTTAAAATGAATATGATTTGCATATACTAGTGAGGGGAATGGATTCATTTTACAGGAACAACCACAAGCAAGTTATACTTATCTTTTTTTCCTTCATATCCTGCCAGACTATCCAAAATTCCTTTGTGAGCTTTAACTGAACTTCAAGCTGAGCAAGTGAAAACCTACTCAGGGCTGTCCACACTCCCCCACCCTGTGTGTCGGCCTTTGGCTACATAGGTACCAAATGCTGCATTGTGAGAAGGCTGTTTAATATGCAATGGGTGAATAAGGGAAATAGAGGAACACAAAAAAGGTAAGCTTATGCTTCAAATTATGCTTGTGCTAATATGCAAAGTATTAGCAAGACCTTTCTCCTGTTGCTGAAAGCAGCCGAGT
>NW_017309209.1:38287-58216 GCF_000935625.1 Nanorana parkeri | reverse complement strand
CTTCGGTCAGCTGAAGTGCAGAAGGACTTTGACTCAGCCGATCCAAGCAACATTCTGCTCTGTACCTTCGTGGTACTGAGCAGAATAGCAAATAGTAAGAAAAGTAGAAAAAAAAGTTGAAAAATATTTTAAAAAATGTAAATATTAAAAAATAAAAAAATAAATAAAGATTTTCTAAAAAAGAAAAACAATTGGGCGGAGCTAGCAGTGACAGCTAACTCCGCCCAACTGTTTCCTATTGCAGCCGGCTGTGACGTCACAGCTGGCTCTGCCCAGTTGTTATTGTTTAATGACAGATCAGTGTCCCCAGGTCATTTGGGGACACTGATCTGCCATTACAACTGAGCGGAGCCAGCCATGAGATCACAGCTGGCTCCACCCAGCTGTCATTTGCAGGGCTTACGACCGGCCCTTTGGCAGGCCGTTCACCCCGCTTCTAAGCATATGCCTACGGCTCGGCTGAGCCATTTGGCCGCCTTCGGCTGATGTGCAGGCTATAGTGAATAGCTATAGTGAATAGCCCGTACAGCAGCCCTTTGGTTCAGTCGAAGCAAAGGGCTGCTGTACGCTCCAGCGGCTGAAAGAGAGATGAAGGATCAGCCGAAGCTATGGCTGGATCCTTTGGCTCCTTTGTAAATTACCCCCTTGGTTTCTACACAGACACATAGCTTAGAAAGTCATTGCCTTCTTAGTCTTTAAAATACTGCTGATATGGGAAAGAAGTACACCATGTAGCACAGCATATTTGGCTAATGGCCATTCCCATGCCACATCCCTGATCACACAGACCTTGACAAATTAACATGCAAGAATGGTCACCCGTTGGGGCTTTTTTTCACTACTAGTTTTTCCTTATATTAGCATTTAATAATAACCATCAACAATAGTATGAAGGATGGATTAAGTGATTAGTACAATAATAACACATTTAAACAGAAAATTAATCTATACAGTTCTCTACGCCAGAGCTAAAAGAGGGAGAATTGGGGACTAGTGAGGTACAGAGGTATTGGGTTCCAATAGAGGGACAAGCCCTCTAAATCAGGGACAGTGGAGAGCTATTGGTAGGTACTGTCTGCTTCTGGTCACTTCCATTAAGGGAACTGGTTGTCATAACTATTATAGGCAAACTATAAGCTAATTTTGAAGCAGGTGTACTTCACTATGAATACTTAATTCTTACTCGTCCTTGCTGCCTGCCTGAAAAAGTAAGTTACAAAGGCTACCTGAGTACAGAATTTTCTGACATGGGGACCTCCAGTTTGGAAGCAATTAGTTTTTTCCTCTTCTCTTCCAGTAGCAGCTGCTTATGGTAATCAGTTGAGGGAGCAAGAAGGACAAGAATTGGACTACTAATTTACAGAGCTGTCAAGTCTCCCGAGTTTCCTCAGAGACACCCAATATCCCAAAGGTTCTTTCCCTGTAGTGTCCCACCAATTACTGATTTTACTGCAGTTGCCATTGCATTGCTATTTATTGTTTTATATAATTGATGTTGTGGTATCTACTAACACCTACAGGGTTATTCACTAAAGGGTGAACAGTTTGGAGGAGAGCGGAGAAGTAAACAATCTAGGACAACATAGCTGAACTGGAAAGTGAGCTGAATTGGAGGTTTATTCCAGTTCAGCTATTTGTCCTAGATTGTTCACTTTGCCGGCCTTCTCCAAACTCTTAACCCTTTAGTGAATAACCCTGTTAGTGCAGAGCCACAGCAATTTCTTTATTTGAGCATTTGGTATGTTCTTTGTTCCTCCTCTTGCTTGTTCTAATTGGTATAGTCCTAGCGAGACCTTTCTCCTATTCCCTCAGTTTAGTTTTAGTTTCTAGACAGACACATTGCTTAGATTCAGAAGCTCATTGTCTTCTTACACTTCAAAAGACTGGATAAACATCCTATGTTCAGTACTTTGTTAATTGAGAGTTAAGCTGTTTGTGGATTATTTTAGATCAGTAAGAGGCCATACTGTCTGGATATGTCAAGATCTAATGAGGTATGTCAGTGCAAAAAAAGTGGCAGTTCAGAAAGAACACTTTCGATCTCCCGTCAGCTGTACACATTTTTCGGAGATACTGTGGGGGGGAAATTTAACAAAACTGGAGCACACAGAATCTGGAGTAGTTGCCCAACCAATCAGCATATCACTTGCTCAGGTGAGATTTGAAAATGAGAGAGAGAAGCTTATTGGCTGTAGTGCAAATCTGCTCCAGATTTTGTTTGCTCCAGTTTTGATAAATCCTCCCCCTGTGTATCTTGTAAGACTAACATTACCCACCTCCTCCTTTGTCTGCACAGGAGGCCGGTCAGTTCGGAGCTGCGTGCATGGAGTAATAAATGTGCTGGTAAAAGGAGGACAAGAAGATGGCTGCACTCTGCACCCTGAGCTGTGAAACCTGCTTGCTTCTTTGTAATTATCAGTCAGAAGTGAGGGTGGACACAGGGTCCACAGGGTCTCAGAAGAGAATGGGAAAAAGGCAGGGGAAGCCTGACAACCCACACCAGTTCTTTCTTGAAAGGAGTAAATGAAGGGGAAATATCCCAGCAATAAAGGAGGATGTTGTTTGTGTACTTACTTTAGCTAAAACGGAGCTGTTAACCCTTACCTGGATACATACACCAAACTGCTTTGAGAGGAAATTCCATGCAAATAAAAGGTCCTTTTTTTCTGCTAAACGCCTCAGGTGGCATCTCTTTGAAAGACGTGGGGGGTGGCAGGCAGCTCTGCTGCACAATGTTTGCAGTGTGCCTGCTGCTCCCTTTCCGGCCAGAGTGTCCCAGGTTGCTAAGAGTCGGGTGGGGAAAGGGCCATATGCTGGCCAGCTTCCCACCCAGCTCCTGGCAACCAGTGATATCACTGGTTGCCAGGAACTGAGTGGAATGCTTCCTGCTAACATTTCATCCTGCTAACATTTCTTTTTTGTTTTTCAGGTTCTTGTTGGCTTCACTTAGGAAGATTTAAATATTTGGTTTCTTAAACCCTTCCTATCCCCCTAACCCCCCACCCCATGTTAGCATGCACCACCAGCACCCACCTCCCCAAACTGCCTCGGCTGGCCAAAAAGCTAGGGAAACCCCTCTTACTAGCATACACAAGGGTGACTCCATAGGACCCTGCAAGGGAAAGGAGCCACCATAAAACTATACTTTAGAACCAGTGCTCAGGGAACCAGATAATTCTACAGGAAACTAAAATGTTTAAACATCAAGGAGTAGCATCCATTTTAAATAGCTTAAAAGCCTTTTGACTTTAATATCACCTATGTTACGTTGTGATACATCAGGTACGTTGTAGATATACGTTCCCACCATGTATCTCTGACTGCAGGTCCTGCTCTAATCAATGTTTGAATGTTGAAGTACCTCCATTAAGGGCCACCAGCCCAACGAATATTATTAGCGAGGGCTCAGTGGGGAAAAGTACCCCACCCAGTCGTCCCCTGATACAAATTTGTTTTCTATCAATGAGACAACAAGGAACCTGCAATGGCAGGAGAGACTATGGTCTGCATAAACGTATAGTGCAGTAAAACATGTTTCCAGATTATTAAAAGCAAAACTCATTAGACACTAGACATGTGCGATTCGTTTCGTTCCGAATCGAAATTCGGACGAATTTTCGTAAATTCGGACATTCGGATGTATCCGAATTCCGAATTACAGACATAACCAATGCAAACGAATCCGAATTTCCATTTCTGAAATTCGGTAGCGTTAGTACGAACGTTCGTTTCGTTTTCTGTTCTTATTCGTTTCTTATTCGTTTCGTTCGTTGGAGGAACAAAGTGACATTAGAGAAGGAGAAAAATATTTTTTCCCCCTCAAATGTCACTTTTGGTGCAAACGAACGAACGAAACGAATAAGAAACGAATATGAACAGAAAACGAAACGAACGTTCGTACTAACGCTACTGAATTTTGTCCGAATCCGAATCCAAATTGACTTTCACACCCGAATCCTGAAAAACGAAATAACACAAATCCGAATTTAAAACTAAACGAAACTAAACGATTTTTTTGGCAGTGCACATGTCTATTAGACACATTTAGGGTTGCCACCAGGGGTGTCCCTACAGTTTTCGCTGCCTAAGGCGGGAGGTGGGGGTGCATATGCTGGTGCTACATGGTCAGGGCAGGGAAGGGGTTTGAGTGTAAAGGGACCATTTTCCTGTGCACGTTATGGGGGAGGAAGGTGGGGGAGGTTTGGTGGTGCTTGTTACAGGGCAGTGGTTGATGTGCGTTACCTCCAGCAAAGGTGATGCACTGGCTTTGGCTTTGTCTGGCATCCCACTCAGCTCATTGATGTCATTGATTGCCAGGAGCTGGACGGAACATCAGCCACAGCATTCCGCTTAGTTCCTGGCAACCAGTGATGTCAGTGACCTGGGTAGGATGCCGGACAGAGTTTAACAAGTTTCTATGAGCTCTTAGCAACCTTGGACGCTCAGGCCAGACAGGGGACCGCAGGCACATCTGCTGCCACCCCCATGTGACCCAATTAGATGCAACTGCCCCGGGCTTTCTTATTATAAGGATGACCCTGGTTGTCACCACTAGTAGAAAAAGACATAAAATGAGCATGGCTTGCTGAGTTGTGGGGAGCCATGGCACATAGTAATATACAGGTAACACCTGGAAATCATGACAATATGTGGGCAACAAGCAGGCAGTCTTGGCATTATGTAGGCCAAACATCTCTCTCTATCTATCTATCTATCTATCTATCTATCTATCTATCTATCTATCTATCTATCTATCTATCTATCTATCTATCTATCTATCACATATATTTATATATAAGGCTATATTAAATCAAAGATGTAGAGTTCCTGGTTACTAAATGCTATTCATCCATAAATCCTTTCTCTCCCACAATATAGAAGCTTGTGATCAGCTGAGGAAAAATTATTTTTCATCTGTAACCTTTTGAGTGCAGTGAGTGTTTATTACCTGACATTATGTAAGGTTTTTATCTTTCCTTTGCGTTTCTTATGAGCCATTAAGACCACTTAAAGGAAAGACAAATAGGAATAGGCAGGACTTAACTTCACTCTTCAAAGATACCTTCAACCATTTATAATTGAAAGGAACAAGCAGTGTCTAACCTACACTACCCTTCTCTGATGCAGCACATGTTTAGGAATTCATTAACATTTTCCTGTTCAAAGCCACAATTTTTTATTTTGAGAAGTTTTCAGCACAATAAACAATGCCAGGCAATCCTGTAATTATCCTTCACCCTATACTTACGGTAAAAGACGAATATAGGTAGTAAATTGGGGTTCTAGTTTCCCCTTCAGTCTCAGCCTGATATAGAGATTGCATGTTGAAAATAATAATAGTATAGAAGGAGCAATAGTTTAGTGATAAATGGTGGTGTTGTATTTCAATTAAAGCACCTATCTGAAAAGTAACAGAAATAAAGAATACATTTGGATGTTGGACTTCTAGAAAATGGCTGCTGCATTGGAAGGGTTCCATAGTAATGGAGGCGATGGGTGTCTCAGGGTTTGACTTTGCTCTTCCTCCCAGTCCAGACGTGTCCAGAGTGTCCTGGGAGAGTTGGGAACTGATTGGCTTTTACAGGCTCCAATGGGGACAAGGTGATGTCACTACAGGGAGTGGAAAGTGGACATAGAGCCCAGAAACCCCTTGCTCACCCTGTCCAACCATCTGCATGTCTCTGCAAAGTTGACAAGGGGGTGTAGGGATGGGGTTGGGGGTGTCGAGGTGGATTATGCAGTGGCAGAGTTGCAGTATCAAGGGTGTTGGGGTTCATTGATAGGGGTTCTGTGAGGCAGGAAGGTTCAGAGTCAGGGGTGCAGAGGGTTCAGTGGTATGGGTGCTGGGTGAGAGAGAGATTTAACCCTTTCGCTGCCAAGCCCTCCGGAACAAATCACTTTTGTAGCTCCGTACGACGTACGTCCTTGGCAGCGAAAGGGTTAATGGTGCAAATTTCCAGGGGTACTGGGTTCTTCATAGGCTGACGACAAAAGCTGTCAATTTGTAAGTCTGCAGTCTCTGACAAGGGGGTTTAGTTAGCATGCGGCAAGGTTAATTTGGATTATGATACACTATATTGGCAAAAGTATTTGGACAACCCTCCAAATCATTGGATGCAGGTGTTCCAATCACCCCCATGGCCACAGGTGTATAAAATCGCGCACCTCGGCATGCAGACGCTTCTACACACATTTGTGAAATAATGGGTCGCTCTCAGGAGCTCAGTGAATTAGAGCGTGGTACCGTGATAGGTTGCCACCCATGCAATATGTCCATCCATGGAATTTCCTTGCTACTGAATATTCTGCGGTCACCTGTTAGTGGTATTATAACAAAGTGGAAGCAACTGGGAACAACAGCAACTCTGCCACAAAGTGGTAGGCCACATAAAATGACAGAGCGTGGTCAGTGCATGCTGAAGCGCACAGTGCACAGAAGTCAGCAACTGTCTGTAGAGTTAGTAGCTACAGACCTTCAAAGTTCGTGTGGCCTTCAGATTGGCACAACACCAGTGCATAGAGAGCTTAATGGAATGGGTTTCCATGGCCGAACAGCTGCATCCAAGCCTTACATCACCAAGTGCAATGCAAAGCATTGGATGCAGTGGTGTAAAGCACGCCGCCACTGGACTCTAGAGAAGTGGAGATGTGTTCTCTGGAGTGATGGATCACACTTCTTTGTCTGGCAATCTGAAGGACGTGTCTGGGTTTGGTGGTTGCCAGGAGAACGGTACTTGCCTGACTGCATTGTGCCAAGTGTAAAGTTTGGTGGAGGGGGGATTATGATGTGGGGTTGTTTTTCAGGGGTTGGGTTTGGCCCCTTAGTACCAATGAAGGAAACTCTGAAGGCATCAGCATACCAAGACATTATGGACAATATCATGCCCCCATTTTTGTGCGAACAGTTTGGGGATGACCCCTTCCTGTTCCAACATGACCGTGCACCAGTGCACAAAGCAAGGTCCATAAAGACATGGATGAGCGAGTTTGGGGTGGAGGAACTTGACTGGCCTGCACAGAGTCCTGGCCTCAACCCGATACAACACCTTTGGATGAATTAGAGAGGAGACTGCGAGCCCGGCCTTCTCTTCCAACATCAGTACCTGACCTCACAAATGCGCTTCTGGAAGAATGGTCAAACATTCCCATAGACACAATCCTAAACCTTGTGGACACCTTCCCAGAAAAGTTGAAGCTGTTATAGCGGCAAAGGGTGGGCCAACTCAATATTGAACCCTACGGACTAAGACTGGGATGCCATTAAAGTTCATGTAAAGGCAATCATCCCAATACTTTTAGCAATATAGTGTATTTGAAAGTATAGTTAGTGTTTAGGCCCCTTTCTGATCTATGTGTTTACGTAACTTGCATGTTACTGCAGCAGTAACACAAGACACTCTGGCGTGTCAGTGCCCTTCATTTTGAATGATACCCCAATGCGCAACAGTAGGTGCCAAGTAATTTGCATAGTGGTGCGCTGCAGTGTAAGTTGGTTTGCACCTACTCCATATATTCATTCGGGGCCATTCTAAATAAATGGCACTGCAACACATTCAAAAAGTGCAGGTCTGTTTATTTTCCTATTACCATGCATTGGCAGCCCATTCCTGATAAAATGAGTGTCTATATGCAACACACATTAACTTGTATGCAGTATTGCACAGCAATAGAATGGCATAGTGTTATTGGGGCATTAATATTTTAATTTGCACTGCTAGCATTGTGATGTGTGGTTCATAAGGACTTAAGAGGGAGCTTCCAAAAATTACAGGCAGCATGTGCTTTTCCAATTGTTTTAAGACAGTGGTTCTTAAAGTGACACTAAATTCAAACGTTAAACCCTATAAAATGCATTTAACAAAAATGTATCTTATTTTTGTATCACTCGGCTGTAGATCCTGAATTCATCTCTAAATTGGTGCTGACACTGTCCTTCCTTCTGGGGGGTGGCTACTTTTGTTCCCCATGGTCCCTGTGTGTGTTGTAAAGTAGTCACCACTCCAAGCTCACTCCTGTGATGGACTACAATCTCGTGTTTAGTTTACTAATTTGTATTGATATTGTAGTCCATCACAACAACAAAACAAAACAAAAAGTAGCCCCCCTCCAGAAGGAAGGACAGTGTCACCATCAATTCAGAGATGATTTGAGGATCTACAGCCGAGTGATACACAAATAAGATACATTTTGTGTTCATAGTTAAGGTATGTGCATTTTTAAGGTTTAACTCCTGAGTTTAGTGTCACTTTAACCTTTGTGAGACCAGTGCCCAATAATTTTTCAAAAAGCTTCCATGCTTTTTTGCCATTAAATGAGCATTTAACCCTTGCAGTGTGGGGGTATTATTTTTTTTTTTTTTTTTATACCCGGAGATAGGCTTTAATTAATAAACACAATCACATTAGAAGGCAAATTTCCTTAATTTAATCAACTATACCAAATAAATATCATGTCAATAGATGAAATCTATAAAAGGCGGAAAATGACATCCAGTATGGAAGACTGCTCTGTTTACTCCATATGCCTCATTAACTATGCTTTCTTTTTAATTACAAAGATTTATTGTAATTTTTACTTTTTTTGTAAATAGGAACACCATTAGCTATTATAACAGAGATTCTATGGCTGGAAAAATAAGGTTTCTAAAGCACAGCATGAGCACTTATATACCATTCAGTATTATAATCAAAGCTTGTTGTTTACTTTGATCTCCAAATTGATGTCAGGACAGTCTTCACATCTGTCAGATGTATGCTGACATTCCAAACATTTTACTGGAACACAACCAAATGTGATCAGAAGGGATGCACTGATACAGTTTTTTCGGATAGTTATTTTTTTTTCGGTACTCACTGATACCAAATACTGATAATGGAAGTCTCATTAAGGAAGACGGTGGCATGTAATGACTCGCTGCCTGGCTCCCTGATTAACCGGGAAGCTGTCTCCATGCTCCCTCGTCCCTAGGTGAGGAGGAAGCATGGAGCCAGCTTTCTGTCGAATCAGGAAGCCGGGGGGAGTGTAATGACTTGGCTTCTCGGCCAATCAGGAAGCCAAACGGCGAGTCACTACGCGCTGCCCAGCTTCCTGTTTGGCCGAGAAGCTGGCTCCATGCTACCTTGTTGCCAATCAGGAAGCTGGGCAGCGTGTAATGACTCCCCGCAGGCTTCCTGATACTGAAAGTCCCAGTATCTGGGTAGGCATCGGGAGCTCGGTATCAGCAATAACCAGCAAGTACGCTCAATTGATTGAGCTTACTGATTGAGATCAATCAGCTACTAGGGATGGTCCGCCGGTTCGATTCGAACTAGAGTTCGAATCGAATCGAACCGAACATTGGAACAAGTTCGAATCGAACATTGGCTGTTCGAGCGCTCGCCGAACTTTTTTTTTTGATGTTCGCGGTCTGTTGGACCGCGCAATGTCCCATACTACAAAGAGCCCTCCGAAGCTCTAATTGGATAAAGACTTGCACCTGACCACAGGTCAGGTGCAAGTTTTTGCCCAATCAGGGCTCAGTACCCATTTGGAGCCATGATTGGGCAAAGTCATGATGACTCTGCCCAATCATGTCTCGCCTATCAGATGCCGGCAAACTACACAATTGGGCGGAGCTAGCTGTCACCGCTAGCTCCGCCTAATTGTTTATGTTTTGCCGGCATCTGTCAAAATGTCATTATGTGGCAGGGAGCGGACGGGACGGCGGACGGGGCGGCGGACAGCGGTTTTTATAAAAAATTATTATTTCTATTCATTTTTTATTGTTTTATTGTTTATTCAGTTGTCGTCGTGGACAACGCTGGACGCCGTGATTGACCATGGATTACATCGGTGGATCAATTTTTGGGGTTTAAAAAAAACAAAACTTGTCTAAAACATGTCTTTTGTTTGTTTTTTTCAATAAAAGTCTGGACTTTCTACTAACTTTCTACTAACTATTTGATTAAACCCTTTAGTGGATGGGTAGGGGTACAAGGGGTAAGGGGTACAAGGGGTAAGGGTACCCCTTACTCATTCACAAGGGAGGGGGGCGGCATCTAGGTGCCCGCTTAATTAAAGGGGTACCCCAATGCAAATAAGCCCCCTTGCCCACAGACCCCCACAACCACAGGGTCAGGGTTGTGGGGACGAGGCCCTTGTCCCCTTTGGCACGGGGACACCCTTCCAGTGCCAAGGGCATGTGGCCTGGTGTGGGCCTATGTTCGGATCAAGGGTCTGGTAGGACTGTTAGGGGGAACCCCACGTTCCCCCCCCCCCCCCATTTTTGGGGGTGAGGTTCCTCCTTAAAATTCCTACCAGACCTTAAGGGCCTGGTATGACTTTAAGGGGAAACCCCACACACTTTTTTTGTGTTTTTGTTACATGGAGTCCCTCCTAAATATTCCTACCAGATCTTAAGGGCCTGGTATGACTTTTAGGGGGAACCCTACACAGTTTTTTTTTTTAATTGGCCCCCCCTAACATTTCTACCAGACCTAAATGGTCTGGTTTGTTTGGGAGGGGTAACTGCACGCTTGTCATTTTTTTTTAGAAATGTCAGTTTTGCTGCAGCAGGTTCTATACATCATACAGATCCGCCACTTCACAGGCAGGTTAAGGGAACCCCACAGGCACGATATTTGAAGGCATTTTCATTTTTACTCTTACCCTGTAAGTCATGTAAAAATCACTGTTGCTTTAAAAAAGTTTTCTTTTTTTTTTATTGCATTGATTCCTGTCCCTCAGGGCAATACCCGGATCCCCATACACTTTTTATTGCCAATAAATTGCATTTAAGGCCTGAAAATGGGGACATTTGATTTTCAATGTTCTACCCCCCATAGACTTGCATTGAGTTCGAGTTCGAATTCTAACTTTTCCCATGTACTAAAGTTCGAATTCAAACCAAACAGGGGGGTGTTCGGCCCATCACTATCAGCTACCAGATCTCAGTCAGTTGTAAAGCCAAAACGTGGCTTCTATTGAATAAATGCACCTTTCGACATGTTTAATTTTTATTTAATTAACAGAAGCGCTGTCAAAGGTTTTGACCAAAAAAAATGGAATTTCAAGTTTGAACATTTAATAAAACTGCAATGTTTATTGCAAATTGAAAACATATCCACACCCAAAACAGAAATGTAATATATTGCAGCTTACCAATTCCAAGATGTGTCGGTTGCATTAATTTTCACTTTTCAAGCTAAAAACATTTTTAGCAAGTGTAGAAAATACCTGTTGATTTTGCCAGACATGCCATGTCCTTATCACTTCATGTGAGCTCAAAAGAAAGCACAAAGAAACTTATCTTTATTATGTAACTTACTAGTCCCATAAATCTGTCTTCTAATGGAGATCTACAAAGGTAGACGTGTTAAAGTCCAGCCTGTATGACAACCATGGCTGCCCCCATAGAAACAGTGGAGAAATGAATGCAGACAAGGGAGGGAGTGTGTTATGAGTGGGATTATCAGGTGAAAATAAAGGAAAAAATGAATGCAGCCCTCATATTTAATGACTGGTAAGGTGCAATATATAACATTTTTGTTTTCAGATTCAAATAAGCATTAGGGGCTCTGGCCACCACTGAGCTCAAAAGTCAAAAGGTGACTGAAGGGCAAATTTGAGGTCAGAGGGATTTCTGCTCTTGTTCTAAACCATCCTAGTTAAAAGGGTTATCCGTTTCTTTTTTGTTTGAAGTTGAAAATCCATTTAAATTATTGATGAGGTAGGACAGTTAGTATTGGACGAAATTCGTTAGCGGTAGTCTGTACGCATTTTCGTTTGTGGATTAATTTTCATTGCAGCAAAGTGACAATTAAAAAAAAATTAATGTCGCATTGCGGCTGGCTAACTTTTTTGCCAGGCTGGAGTGGGCATGGTGGGCAATTGAAGTGAAGGGCGCCGTAGCCACGCCCTCAGGCTGCAATGCGATTGCCCGCACAGGATCGCAAGGCATATTGTACCTGCATTGCGTTCAAAATTGCAGCATTTTTTGACCACACCGGACCGCAGGCACAATGTGCCCCACGATCCCGTGCGGGCGATCGCATTGCGCCCGGAGGTCGTGGCTACTGCGCCATTTGCTTCAATGGCCCACTACACCACCTCCTTCCCGGCAAAAAAGTGAGCTGGCCGCAATGCAATGCAAGTGGTTTGAACAGGCCCTAAAACGGTACCAAGAACAAGGCTGCAGCAGCAGCCATATTCTTGGTATAACCACTTCCAGCCGAGGACGTACATTTACGTCAATCCGCGGGAAGTGGTTAAAAAAACACACACACGTAATGAAAAAAACACATATCACACACATATCACAAACATATCACACACATATCACACACTCATTAAAAAAAACACACACACAGCTTTATTTAAAAAAAAACACACTCTCACAACTATTAAAAGTAAAAATATTTAATTTAAAAATGTCCCCGTCTCCTGCTTACCTGTTTACAGGAAGGGGGGCTGCATCCCCTGGATCCAGTGTGGCACTTGGGGATTATCCTGGTCTGGTGGTCGAGTGAAGGATCAGTGTGCTCTGCACTCTGGCTGATGCAGACCTAATTGATCCCTGCCAATCAGCGGCGGCACCTGATCCTCAGGTGATAACACATGTAAGGGAATATAAAAGTTAATGTTACTTGTTGTTCAAGAAAAAGTTAAATCTTTAATAAAAGCGCCAGCACCTTAGAAAAATACTTTTTTTTTTTTTTAAAAGCCATGAAAATGCCCCTGATGCAAATCCAACATCATACTTGTCATTCAGTGTTGTATATCCAACGTCAGTCACCTAGAGCAACCCGAAATTACCTGCCCACGCTGCCCCCTCTCTTCATGGCCAGCCATCATGCATGCCTGCATAAAGATCTGGTATGGATTTTGGGAGGGGGATCACATGCATGATTTTTGTCTTTAAGAGACAGCACACTTTTTGTAAACAATATGTACTGTCCCATTAAGCTAAACAAACAAAACCCCAAGCATGGTATCCCTCTAAAAACCCATACCAGACCCTTTCTTTAAATGTCACTTTTAAAGGAATACATCAAATTAGTGCACAAATGTATGTGTAGGTTTAAAGCACTCCCATGCATGTTATTTAATCCTTTCTCTGGCAAGGTGTTTTTTGTGTTTTTTTAACATATGTATTAATCCACATTTTAGACCTAATAATTACTTGAACGACCCCCGAAAGTAAAATATTTCCTGAAAGCACAGACCCTGTAGAATAATATGGCGGCAGTTGCAAATGTTTATGTTGCGTTATATTAGCACAACTCTTTATCAAACCCCAAATTTCTGTAAAAAAATACATTTAAGTTAATTTTAGTACACAAAAACATAATGTAATACCCTTTTTGTTTTAAAATCTAAAAGATGAGGTTGTGCCAAGTAAATATATACCCAACATGCCAAGCTTAAAAATTGCGTGCGGCCGTGAAACGGCAACAAAATACAGTACCCCAAATTGTCCATAGGTGGCATTTTAAAAGCTTGTATAGTTCATTAATTTACAGATAACAATGAAGATGTGCCCTAGAATTATTGCTCTCACTCTGGTGCATGCAGTGACATTTAACATGTGTGGCACAATTGTTGTTTTCATACGTAGGTGCACCTGACGCATGTTTACTATGTGTACATTCACTTGGGAATTTAAAATTTGGGGAGTATTTTTAAACCAATTTTATTTTACTTTATTCTTTAACTGTTTTTTTTTTTTTTACTTTACATCATTGCTATCACAACACATATTAGGGATGAAACATTCTCTTGAAGGTGATATTAGAGGTCTATTAGATCCCTAGTGTCATCTTACCACTGCAAAGTCGCTATTCAAGTGCAGATCATTCTTGAATAGCTTCTTCCCCTGAAGTGAAGCAGTCAGTGTCACCTCCAGCTCCATTCAGCAGGGAGGAGACCGGTGAACATCTCTCCCCTTTACCTGCCGACACCCGTGATATTGGTCCTGGGCCCACAGAAGGGGCAGTGGAGCCTGGTCAGCAAAGCTCCAGAATCGCTTCCAGTGTATAACCGACCATCAACTTTACACAGCTAAACAGTCCTGGTGGCTATAACCATTGGGAGTTTGATTAGAGGGGCCTGCTGGCAGTGAAAGGGTCAATGTTGCTCTGTAAGTGGCATTAAAGGACACACTCCTACATTGCTCAGCTGCCCATGCCCTTTAAAAAAAAAAAAAAAAAAGCTTTCAAATTGTTCTTAAATAATGCCATTAAAAACTTCAAGATTCAGCTTCCATAGACTCCTGTGGGATTGGAAATCTAAGTTCGAGGTTTGTGGATTTGGCTTTGGCGAACGTTCAATGAACTGCACTTTGCTTGGTTCACTCATCCCTAATGCAGGCACTCACAGGCTCAGCTCTGTTTTATATTGTTCATGTACTGTCCGTCCTATGTGCACCATTACTGTCCTAGTTATAAACTAATATAAACAGCATTTTTTGTTCTGTAGAATTTTGCTTCTGATGTGTTTATGAAACAGTTTGAAAGGGTTTGGAGTGCAGTGTTTCAATTTTAATTTGGATGTTGTGAAGCTTTTGTTCACCTATGTTTATTCCGGTGTTTATTTTCCTATGCTTTGTGTTTTGAGAAAAAGCATATCCTACTTTGCTGCATCCAAACTTTGTTTTTACCCCCAAACAAATGAATGTGAATGGAAACAAAGGCAACGCAACAGAAAATTTAATGGAACTCAAAAACAACTAAAAAGCATCTAAAATGCATTTCATTCCCCTACTGTTCTTTCCTCCATCACAGCCTCCACCAATGTACCTGAAAAACAAACCTTTTACTTTATTTGAAATTGTTTCAGAATTTTACCATTTACTAAAAAAAAAGCTTTGCAAGACAATCAATTTACTATAGAAACATACAAGCCGACTTATTAATGGAACCTGCTGCAAAGATAATTGGTGTGATTTGTAAAGTAACCACTCAGATTGTAGATGCCATTTTTTTCTAAACAAGCCATAACATTTTAGCAGATAGCTAACTGATAAGAGGAGTTAAAAGAGAACTATGGGGTAAGTGTTTTCCCCATAGTTCTCTTAAGGGTCACAGGAGGGCATATACTAGCATCCTCTCATGACCCAAAGCTCAGTATATCGCGAGCTACAGCATGCGGTATACTGAGACCGCCGCAGCCGGGATGGATCCTGACAATACTGTCGAGATCCACCCAGCTGCTTGAGTGACAACTGGCTCTGCCTATGTAGAGGCAGAGCCAGCTGTACTCACCCCTCCCCTGTCCATTCCTCCAGTCAGTGCTGGAGTATATCGGGGCAGGGAGGGGGGACATCCCTGCAGGGAGCCGTGACTGAGAGTCACTGCTCTCTGCAGGGAGATGATGGAGAAGTGAGCGAGCACCGGTATGTGTTTGCTCACTTCCCGATCTATTGAGCCACATGTGACAGTTTCATTGTCACACGTCGGCTCGAACTATGAGGATGAGTGATTATCACTCACCTCATAGTTCTTCTTTAATTCCACATACGCTACACCTGCCATGGCCTCTTTAGAAAGTCTTGCACTTTTAAGAGACATTCCTGTAATATCGTTCAGGTATGCTACCAATTTTTGTTATGCAATGTTCTCTGTCCTTGGCCCAGCAGCTAGTAGGGGAGGTGGGTACCATACCTCCCAACTGTCCCTCAATTGGAGGAATGCCCCTCATTAGGAACAAAATCCTTCTGTCTCTCCTTCTCCTCAGTTCTAGTTCTATGTTCTATGTAACTACCACTAGTGTCATTCTGCACCAAAACCTTCATTTAATCAACCGAACAACATCAGCGGTGAGGCATCCACCCGGTACACAAGCTAAAGCTTAGATCCTCTCAGGACAAATAGATCCCCCTTCCTAACGGGATCACGGAACATCCTGCAGGACTCCTTCCACACTTTGTGAACACCGAGGAGAAGCCAACATTAACAAGATTAAAGATGCAAGATTAACATAATCAGCTTTGAGGGTGAGTGTACATGTTTTTTTCTCTTCAATTGCAACATCAAGTTACACACATTGTCTGCTCTATTTTTTGGTTTTACACTGAATCCTTCTTCCCCACTAAGCTTAGTCCCTCGCAGCCACTGGATGAACCACCTGACACCACGCCACTCCTCATGATTACAAAATTGCTGGGCTTCCTTCAAACCCCACCACATGTGAGTGCATACCTGAGTGCATACCAGTGAAT
This sequence comes from Nanorana parkeri, assembly GCF_000935625.1. NCBI lineage: Eukaryota > Metazoa > Chordata > Amphibia > Anura > Dicroglossidae > Nanorana > Nanorana parkeri. Next base: position 42,021 of record NW_017309209.1, on the reverse strand, counting down.
ATTGTGTTGCCTCTTAAAAAACCTACCTTATTGCACTAGATTGGGCTCCCCGGTTCTCTCTTTTTGCTTTTCCAGGATACACACCAGACAATCCGGTCTGATTTTACACCAGCCTTCAATACCCAGACTCCCCCGAAGTGCGCTTTCAAAATATGACTTTTAAAAAAAAAAAATTTGTGGGTATAAGAGGGCCCTGTACCTTAGCATTGCGGAAAGCCCACAGCACTGACATAATGACTTCACCAGAGCCTACAGAGAAGTGGGTATGCAATCAGTAACAGAAAGCAGCAGCAGTGACCAGGCAACAGGAAGTAGCTAGTATTAATCGGTTCTTGGCCACTTCACATGATTACATGGAGGAAGGCGTTATCATCTTTTGACCTGCAAATACCATCTTATCAATCATCTGCTACATCCTGTTGTCTGTCAGTAACCTGCTGCATTCTATAAAAATCTTCATGAATGGAAAGGTGTTTGGTGAGTTCAGCTATCTAATAAAGCTTGTCCGCTGTGATTGTATCTGCTTATACAGGCCAGGCATAGAGGTCTCAGGAAGGGAACAATCACTAATTCAACAATTGGAGTCAGAATAATCATATTATTAGGTGTCTGTAGTTCAGCTTTAAAGTATAAAAGGAGACAGAAAACAAAATATCTGATTTAGCAGTTTTATTTAGGATGAAGAATCAAAGGTTGCCCATACAAAGGCAGATTCTACCAAATATGACCAGCCTTGAGAAATGTTCCAGCAATTGGTAATGTTGAATTGTGGCTCAGATATAAATTAAGGGACTGTCTTGCAATTCTGCAGGGAAGAGTGATGGGTAAATTCTCTCTGGTGAAAGAAAGGAATCAGTGACGATTTACATATCATGCAGACAGAGCAAGAGCAGAAAACCGAGTGACTCCCATGATTTCACGTGAACATAATGTCCAACTGTAGTCATACAACAGTCCAAAAAGGTCTCATCCTTACCTGTTTAGTAAAGCTAAACTACATAAATAGATCAATCAATGCTGGATCTTATCTGGTGTAGTGTAGGTTGTAACTAGGTGAGCACTTACTACAGAACTATACAAAACACAGAAAATCCCCAGCTCACCTGCCAGCCAGCCTGTAACCAAATTGCCCTGTCAACAGTATGCGTTAAAATCAGAGGTTTTAGTTGCACAAACTTTTGGCCAAAAATATGTAGAAGCCACACCGCCGTGCCAAGGCACCTCTGCAAGGTGTGGTCCTAATCTAGTTCAACCAACAAATTCTTCCCAATGTGCACCCTGCCGTAAAGGCTAGTTATAGATTCATGCAGGTACCATGTTTATTCCACTTACTACATAACCCCTGTAGAACTCCATAGTCGTTTTTCAAGCAACCTCCAAACACACAAATGGTTACTTTTTAAAGTTTTGTAATTTGCCTACCAGTTGAGATATAATTTTTCATGTTGGGAAACTTTTTTTTAAATCCAATAGGGGTGCTTCCTTTATTTAATTCTCACACTCTGGAGCTAAAAATAAAAATTGCTCCTCTATGTTATACAAAGGAAGTGTTTAGAATTCTTCTCACAATCCCTTCTTTATATGCACTCATTTTTACAAATACGATTATTTTTAACTTTTGTATCATTATCTCTGACTGCTATGCGGTTATTCTACTCCTTGCCTATTAAAATCATTTACTCTGCTAATTAAGGACACCCCGATATAGTAGAATTCTGTTTCCACCGATCAATATCGGAGCATAATTATACTTATGAGTGTACACTGTTGTGGTAAAGTGTTTACAGAAGCATTTCCAGAATCAATAGGACATTAAACTTTGTTTTTTCTAACTAATGGTCCATCAGCTTACATTTCTCATTAGACCTAAACATTACAAAATAAATATAAAATGCTAGCAGTATTCCAGATTGAACCATACAGGCGTTTCATTTACATTTATCACAGGGGCAGTGGTACTTTCTGAAACACTTCTGGTAAATTACAAGGCTATATGTAATAAAATGCGGGGACATTGTTCTATACGCTATTAAGAAAGAATGTGGTAATGCTTATAGCAGAGATTTTAGGAAAAAAAACGTAAAAAGACACAGATATAGTTCCTTTAAAGCTGAACTCGAGAAAGATATATCCCACTCATTATCCTCTGGGCCAAGGAAAGTGGCCTACACAAAGTGGGTTTTGGTGGCATGGTGACTAATGGCCATTTTAAAAGGTGGTTGTTGTCTTAAAGTGATACTAAAGTCAATAGGTTTTTAATCTCTTTCAAATGCTGATGAAATCACTTACAATGGATGCTGCACCTTGTTGTTTAAAAGATTTAGTTTCCTGCAGAATCAGCTGGTCCACTGAGCACTGGACCTGATATCCTGTTTTAGGGTGACTCCTTTCCCTTGCAGGATTCTATGGGAGCCACCCCTGTGTGTGCTAGTAAGCTGTGAGTGTCTTCACAAACACGCAAGCAGGGGAAGACCAGCTACTCTCTTGTTCCCGGCTGCCCAAACCCGCTGTACGTCAATCACACATGACTTATGTTTTGGTTTTTTTGTACACAGGTTCCCACCTAAATATCCCTACCAGACCTAAATGGTCTGGTATTGTTTAGGGGGAGGGGGAGCTGCACACTTTAAGAGTAAAAAAAAAAAATTTTTTTTTTTTTTTAGAAATGTCAGTTTTTCTGCAGCAGGTTCTATACATTTTACAGATCCGCCACTTCACAGGCAGGTTAAGGGGGCCCCCCAGGCATGATATTTGAAGGAATTTTCATTTTTTATTCTTACCCTTTAAGTGATGTTAAAATCACTGCTCCTTTCAAAACTTTTTTTTTTTTTTTCATTGATTACTGTCCCCCAGGGCAGTACCCCGACCCCCATACACCTTTTATGGCTAATAACTTGCATATAAGCCCTCTTAAAGGGGACAATCATTTTCAAAAGTTCGACCCCCATTGACTTGCCATAGGTTCGAGTTCGTATTCACACTTTTCGGCCCATCACTATTGGGGTGTTCAGCCCATCACTAATGTTGACATAAGATAGGGCAGCTGACCAAAATGATTGGATAGAGGGGCATAGCCAAATTAGATGGTCTAGGTCCGATGATTTGGTTTGGCACCTGAGGCAAGAAGTCAACCAGGTCGGGTGTGCATGTCTATACCGTATATTAAAGGCATAGAACACTCTATGTATCAATTTAAATTGAAGTTCTCTCCAGGATTCACAAATAATGGCCTTCCGAAGTACCATGTGTTTTTTAACGGAAGCACAGACCGTGCCCAGCAAGTGCTGTGACCAGGGGCGTATTTGCCGCGAGGCAAACAAGGCGTTTGCCTTGGGCGGCACTCCTCAGAGGAGCGGCGAAAATGTCGCAGCCTGGCAGCCTCATAAAGTAACAGGGCAATCGGAGACCAGGAGGAGTCGGCCAGGAGGATGCAGCGAGCGGATGGTGAGCCGGAGGCAGCGGGGGACGGTGAGCAGGAGGCAGCCGCAGCAAGGGACGTCAGTAGAAGGGGACGGGTCCGGGACGGTGAGGAGGAGACGGATCTGGGACGGGTCCCCGCAGCTTTGATCGGGCTACGTGGGAGGAGGAGGCGGCAAGAAGGGGGCGGGGGAAGTTGGTTCCCTTAATCGCCTGTCGGGACTGTGAAGAAAGGAAGTGAGTGAGGGAGGGAGAATCTGTAATGTGGGGCTGATCTGTTGATGCAGGATAGGGTGGGGGATGTGTGGCTGTTGGGG
>NW_017309209.1:35702-37890 GCF_000935625.1 Nanorana parkeri | reverse complement strand
GGGGGGGGGCGCCTGAGTTTCGGCTTGCCTAGGGCAGCCCCCAACCAAAATACACCACTGGCTGTGACAATTTAAAACACTTAAACAAAGCCTATGATAGCGCTGTCCTCTCAGACAGGAATATGACAGGATTCACTATACAGTAGCACTCTTCACAGAGGCAAGGATACTTTAAGTTCGTACTTAGAGCGTAGAGATAAGCTTAACGATTTTTAAGATTGTCCTTTAATAAAAGAAACGGTGCAGAAAATATACAGAAAAAGATATTAATAAAAAGAGACAAAATATTTATACAACAGCAAAATAAAAGGGAATAAAGGTGAATACTTAACAGTCCTGTTTTAGGAGTTCTGACAGAGTTCAGAGTTCAATAAGCAAAAGAGAAGTCTGTAGGGCTCTTCTTCAAGCAAGCTTTCAGCAGATAATGTCCAAAGATTAAAAGGGAACTCTTCTGCAATGTTAAGACTTCTTGATGTTGCTGGAGTTCCTTTCTTGATGTTTCATCTCAGTGCAACAAGCATCAGATAACGCCTGAAATCTGTCATAACGCCACCCTAAAGGTGGTGATAAATCTACATCTCAATAACGAGTGATAAAGGGACCTTTTCCTTTTGTGAATTGCATTTCAAGCATATTTTATCACTCCAGTTGTTAAAATAACGTCAGAATAGTTAAAATAACGTCTGAATAGTTCATTTACTACTTCTTAGAAATAAGAAGCGTTATTGAGTTTTGTGAATTGACTACCTTTACACGACAACTATATAACAAGCAATATCAATGAAATAATGGCCGAAATGAAGAAAATAAGCTTTGCAAATTGTCCCCATTGGGTGGTATTTGTCATTGAAGAAGAGCCAAACAAATAGACTTCACTTGCCAAAATGTTCGTATGTGGAAGCTAACTATATTAAATCTATAGCTGATGAAATGTCAGTTTCACTTCCAATGGAGATTCTGAGTATAAACCCTGATTGCCATCTAAAGTCATATGAACAGCAAACAAAAATGTAGCAATGTATGATGAGGGCATTATTCTTTATTTTTGTTATTGCATTCAGGAATTAGAGGACTTGTGGAAAGTCAATATAATACATTACAAGGGCAATTCAAATGATCAATGGCATGATAAAGTATGTGATAAGATGATGGAGAATGGAGCATTGTTTTGGCCCAGTCCTAACATAAATTTGGAATGACCATAACGCAGGTGTCCTTGAGCTGCAAGATGGCACTTGCAGAGCAAACTGGTTCGATTTTTATGGCTGGCTGGAGATGCTGAAATCTGAATTTCAACTGGGAGCTTATCTAAGCACTAACAAAGTATAGGCAGTTGGGAAAACATCAAAGAATGAATGTAAATATTTGTATATAGTTAGGTTCAAAGTAGAATTAAAGTCTTTAGTGTTTGGCACATATCTACTGCTAGCACGCAGTAGATGTATGCCCCATGATTTAAAAAAAAAGGCAAATACCTAATTACTTACCTGTTCCAGTGCCGCTCACTCCCAGTTGAAGAACTCCCGTCTCAGGAACGGCTGTGAAGTCATGCGCAGTAGAGCGGAGGTGGGTGAAAACACAATGACTGAATGGATGCAGCCGGGCAGCTGGGAGCGTGCACACCGGACAGACACTGTGGGACAAGAGGAGTGTGCGGTGGATCAGAGACCCACACCAGCACTGGAGGGACTATTGAAAATGAGTGGAAGGAAGAAGATGATCGCAGCAAGAGGCATCGAATAAGACAAATGCATACAGTAGCATGGGGGGGGGAGTTTAATGTCACTTTAATTACTTTTTTGCACTTTTTGTCTTTATTATGGGAGTCAGAAATCACATCCCTTGATCTACAACTGTCATTTATACCATTTAAACATCCCTTCCTAAATAAATGGGTAAACCTGCAAGGAAACATCAAACTTAAGTTAAAGTGACACTGAACTCCGGAGTTAAATCTTAAGAAATGCATTAAAATACCTTAACTATTTTTAAAAAATGTATCTTATTTGTGTATCACTCGGCTGTAGATCCTCAAATCATCTCTTAATGGGGCTGACACTGTCCTTCCTTCTGGAGGGTGGCTTCTGTTTTTCCCCATGGTCCCTGTGTGTGTTATAAAGCTGTATCTTAGTTGTAGGCTGTATTTTATTTGTATGTAATGCAGGAAAATGTTATCATTCTAACATGT
>NW_017309209.1:26085-35614 GCF_000935625.1 Nanorana parkeri | reverse complement strand
CCTGATAAATTGACCCCAAGCAACCCCAAAAATGTAGCTACCTTTGTGAGATAATGTCTACTCATCAATAAAGAAAAAATTGCACATATTTCCTTGGTGTGCTGGTGACAATTTGTTTCTATTTAAAATAACTCTGACACTTCCTGGTAGTGTTGAAGTTTGCAGGCTCCATCCCCCCAATATAAATTTGTTTTGGTTAAATATAATAGCCTGCTTCAGTGGCCAATAGAAATGTATAGGAGGTGGGAGGAGGCTGGCACTATCAACAAGCATGGATGATTTGCCCAGTCAGAATGGCCTGGAAAGGGAGACAGCTACAAAAACCTTTTTTCTTGAAAGACTCAGAAGGCAGCACAGGGGTGTGGGGAGGTTTAGAAGTGATTTGGGATCTTTCTTTTTGTTGTAAAATCCACAATTTTGTGTTACCAGAACAGGAAGAGAGACAACTTTCAAAAGGAACATTTACTACACTTGTCAATAGAGTGTCCTGTGTGCTCTATTATGCAAATTTCAAGCAGAGCTTGTTTGATTATGCTCTTTTCCAACCCAAATAAATGTTATGAAAGACATGATATGATGGGCACCAGTATTTGCTAATACGACGACAATGTAGTTTAGATAGCACATTGCATATGTAGCCCATGTATATATGTGCTATTGCAGTGATTCATGTTCCTGTCTGCAAACAGTTAATTGCCTCTGTGTGTCCTGGAGGCGGAGACTTATGGGGATTACAGTGCAGAGCAGATATGGATACATGGATGAAAGGACCTTGAGAACTGCAACTCACAGGATGCTGTGGGAGAGGAAGGAAGTAGACTTATGGGCGGTGGCTGCTGAATGCAGTCAGTCTGGAACAGCCATCTGAAGAGTACAGACCTGTGTAACCATGTGTGGGTTAAGACTGTGTGCAACAGAACTGTGTGGTCACCGCTGACATACAAGGACACACAGGGGTTGATTTACTAACCTTCTAAACACACCACGAGCATGTATACACCTCTGTAGTGTGTTCCCTCCCAGCATGATCTATGGGTGGAATCTAAACACCTTTGTAGTGTGTACACACCCAACAGGTGTGTTGTGCAAAGCCAAGCATGAATTTGCAATGTGATCTTGTGTAAATTAGCTCTATGTTGTGTTGCTTGCGTTGATGAATGCAGGAATGTAAATGCATGAGCTAACCATTTTTGTCTAAACTGTGAAGCAGCATTATATATGCATCATGTGCATGATTTTTCCATATATGGCATTAGTGGAAATATGCTTTTAGAGACTTTTTGGTTGATAAATACGTTTTGCTGTGTAAAAATCACACGCACCTAGTGCGTGCGTGTGTTTAGGTTAGTAAATCACCCCCACAGGCTCTGTGTAGCGGTGTACCGAGAGACTGACCTGAGCTGCTGAATCGGAGAGGACCCGATCGAGTGCCTGAAGTGAGGTCCGGGGACGCAGTTACCACAAGGACGTCGAGGCCAGGTCACATGGCCGAACCAGCCGCCGGGATGATCCAGCCATCCCAGCCAGTCTGAGGTGGAAGCCAGACGGAGCCCTATTTCCCCTATTTCGCATGAGCTGAAGAGAGAGAGAGCGAGGACGTCCAGCTTCTGCTAGCAGTCTTCATCTTTTCCAACTGACTGAGGATTGGTGAGAGACCTTTGGCCACATTGACAGCCTGTCTTGTTGTTCATACCTGCACTACAGTAAGGGCCCCAACGCCGGCTAGCTTAGGACTGGCCAGTAGTCTAGGAAGCGTTGGGCATTGCCAAAGGGAAACCCTAAAGGGACATACACCCCATTCAAGGGAGTACATTTAGAGACAATTGGCCTCGCACACGTCCGTGCTGGCAGCGGATAGCTGCAGGTACTGAGTTGCAGAGTGCCTTAGCCTGCTGCTAAATATTCTTTCATGTGATTGTTGGGTTTACTATTGCCTTTACTATTGCCTTTTTTGCCTTCATATACGGTGTTATCATTAAATCTGCTATAAAACTGTTCAGAGGCGTGTTGCTGTGCTGTGGATCCACGATTTGGGTGGTACATTGGTGTAGGGGGATAGAAATACCCAGTTATTCAGCAGCTCCTTCAGGGGTGTGCGCTACACATACAACATTTTTTACTGTATAATTCTTGTGGTTGAAATACTAAATAAAGGCTTTTACTTTCCACACACAGTCACCTTTATATAGGTTTCACCATGTTCATCCTTCCATCAATCCTCCACTTTTAACTCCTTTCTCTAGCAACAGAACCTTTTCATATTTAGAAGTGCTAAACAGGTTTTTAGACACCTCTAGGTGACTTCACTAGAATATACTAAGTGCTCTATGATGCAAATTCCAACCAGAGCTTGTCTGGTTATGTTCTGGTCCAACTCTATTTTTATGATATACATAATATATTTTATAATAGACATGATATGATAGGCACCTTCATCCTATGGCTAACCACTGTGCTTAATTAAAAGTAGACTGGGTTCAGAAAGATATAATCACCCCAACTAGGGTTGCCAACTTTTTTTCAAGGGAAATCCGAACACTCTAGCGAAGCACTGACATTTTTTGGGAGAATGAGTTGTGGCTTATTCATATGTAAATAGCGCCACCCATTCATATGTAAATATCACAGTTGAGACTATTTTCAGGGGGGGGACCAGTAGCCCCTATCTTAATTTTGGTTGCCTCCGTATGCCAAACATCTTGTGTCCGGGTTTCTGCTGCCATGAAACCTGGACACAGCATTTAAAACCCGGACTGCCTGGGTGAATCCTGGACAGTTGGCATCCATAACCCCAACAGTGGTACATTCAAGGCTGCTTCTACAAGTTAATGCTTGTAGAAGCAGCAACCAAGACTCACGTCACCAGGAAACGCAGGTTCTTCTGCCAAGCAGCCAACCCCTCAAACTCTTGGGGAGGCTCTGCAAAATCTGTGGAGATGGATAAAGAGAGGACCCCGGGTGGAACTAACATAAGAACTTTACTGCAAAGAGCAAATTACAGACAACCTGTTCTAAAATTGGACAAAATGGGTTCCATTGTTACCAGGGGTGCAAGCTTCTGATGTGCTTGCCTGAAAAGATGTAACAGAAATAGGGAAAAAAACAGCTAACATTAACATCTTTTACACTTTTTTATGCAGTCGTCTCATGTGCTAAGTCTGCATGTTGTCCCCAGAATGTTCTTAAGATATGATCAGATTTCTTTGCTAAGCACATGAAATGAAATGATTGTTTGATCAAAATAGTTACAGTTGCAAATTACAGCACTGAAAGCTCAGAATTTACAACACAATGCCACCAAAAAACACAGCACTCAGAAACTTCTTAATGTTCATCTTAAGACACTAAACATTTTTGATGGCTTTTATTTTATATAGAATCATACAGCTGAAAATATGTTTGTGATATGCTAGGAATGGCAAGTTTATTGTGGTACTAGATCATAAAGCTGAACTCAAAAGAGCTAAATACATAGATGAGATACATATTGGAAGCTGTTTTACTTGCCAGACGATTTGTATTTCTGTCTATCCAGTTCAAATATTATTCAGCACTGCATCACAGTATAGCCCTGTCTGGCAAAAGACTGTGCCCTTCTTCAAAGTTGTTCAACTGTCTTTTTTAGTTCAACAGCTGCTTGAGGCTACAAAACCGCGGTGCCATTATTTTCTAATGATACCCCAGTCGCGGCAGGGAGATGGCAGGTTTCTCCCCCAAATACTGACCGTGCAATTGAACACGATTGCGGCTAAAAAAGCCTTGTGTAGCAAAACTGTTTTGTAGCGATTGCCGCACAAATGTAACCCCGTTGAAATCAATGGGGCAATGCGGCAATCGCTGTGCGCAATTGTGCACGATCGAGAGGTCCCGGGACACATCTGAACCCAGCCTAAAGAGAATGCAGAAGCATGTGTTGTTTGCAGCATAACACCTACTGGCTGAAGATTTTTATTATGAATGTATATAAAGTATATACATATATGTGTATATATATAATATATATATATGTATACACAGTATATTTACTGTATTTACTGTATATATACTTGTTTGTGTCTAGGTTAAAAAAAGTTATACTCACCAAATCCTCAGAACCGGCTTGCTCTTAGACCAGTCCTTGGAGCCTCTTGCCCCCTCCTCCGCTACAAGTAATACAATCGCTGCAGCAGAGGAGGAGACAGGCTGGAGGGAGATCTGTTACTGCCAGCCAGATCCAAAGATGGGGTGAGTATAACTTTTTTTTTTTTTACCTAGACACAAATGAGCAGTTAACCCTTGCAGTTTGAAGGTAGCCCCACTGTAAGGCTTAATAAAATGTGTACCCATAGCTCTGCTTTAAGCCTTTCAGAAAAGAAGAAACCTTTGCAGCATTTTCTGTCTAGTGCACAGTCTGAGATATTGCTGATTTGGTGTGTCTCTAGAAGGAAGCAGTACTCAGTTATACAGACTGCAATAAAAAGGTTTTTAAATGTTCTGACCCATCATGATTTATAACAATGGTGCACTATCACCACCACGCGCTGAGATCTGGCGCTTGCTATTGTTAAGGAGGCCAAGATCCTTTGTATCATATTAAACTGCCCATTTCGAGTGCTTGTAAATACTGTTGACTTTAAGTGTTTGCTGTTTGATTTTATAGGAAGCCACTTCATTAGTAACATAACCAAATGTACTTTATTGTTTTTTATTTGTGAGTTCGGAAGCCAAGGTTTTACTTTATAGTCTACTACAGTCTGCTCACAAGAGTTATAAATATTACATGTAACAATTTATCTTCTAAATAAAAGATATGTTTTAAAAAGTTTTGTTAATTAAGAGTAGTACATTAGCATGCTGAGATACACTCCTTAAAGGGACAGTTAGGGTCATAATAAACGTATGGGGGCTGCCATTGTTGACCCTCTTTTAAAAATATAAACATTTTAAAACAATTTGACACGAGTGGACTTTATTTAATATCTTTTTATATATAAGTATATTACAGTATATGCATGGTACCGTATTTTTCCATGTATAAGATGCTACTTTTTCATAAAAATGTTTACCTAAAAATAGAGGGGCGTCTTATACACGAGGGCCGAGAGGAGAACCGCGGTTGCGAAACTGCCAAAAGTGCTGAAACGAGTGAAACTTCGGATTGCAGAGACAAGATAACAGTTTTCCTCCAATCATAAATCTTTTGTACCTGACGTCAGCTGTTGCTGGGGAGAGCCAGTGCCAAGAGCAGTAATGTCAGAGCATTCTGTGCCCATAAAAATGTCAGCAAATGAAAAAATACCGGTAGAGCGGCTGGCTTAAGGTGCCCATACATCTTACGATTACGTGCCCATACATCTATACATCTTACATCTTACGAACATTTTTGTTAACAGTTAGGGTAAGTTTTAAATATCATTTTTTTTATTGGGTGTGTGGTTGAGTGTTTAGCGCTTACTTGTGCAAGAGATGATGCTTGTGTCATAAGTAGGGATGGGCTCGATGCTGGAGTCGAGCAAGAGTTCGGCATCGGCAGTTTGTGTGTTCGGCGTTTCTTTTTAAGTGTCATTTTTTTCTTTAGAAATGCCAGTTTTGCTGCAGCAGCTTCTATACATTGTACAGATCCGCCATTTTACAGGCCATTTAAGGGGACCCCCCAGGCACAATATTTAAAGGAATTTTTCCCTTTTTTTTGTTTCGCTTTAAGTGATGTTAAAATCACTGCTCCTTTAAAAACTGTATTTTTTAAAAGTGTTTTTTTCATTGATTCATGTCCACCCAGGCCAGTACCCGGGTCCCCATACCCTTTTTATGGCCAATAAATTGCATATAAGCCTACTAAAAGGGGACAATTGATTTTCAAAGTTCTGGACCATAGACTTGCATTGAGTTCGAATTCAAATTCAAACTTTTTCCATGTTCTAAACATCGAATTTGAACCGAATATGGGGGTGTTCGGCCCATCACTAGTAATTAGCACTTAAAAACACATTGGGGTCTAGTCACTAAGCTGCCGCAGGCAGCCGAGTGAATGACCGACCTGAAGTGAAGTGAGCCGAACACTGTTCGGCTATTCACTTCAGGCTGGTACGGCTGATTTCAGCCGTACATAGGCTGAAATCAGCCGTACATTGGCTGAAATCAGCCGTACATTGGCTTGCTTCACATGACTTTGGGTCGGCCGAACATGGTCAGCATGTTCGGCCGACCTGAAGTGCAGAAGGAGTTCGACTCAGCCAATCCAACATCTGGATCAGCTGAGCCGACCCTCCGGGAGGCTACTCACTGCTGTTCTGTCTATTCTCATAGATGCCGAACAGCAGTGAGCGGCATTCGGCTCGGCTGTTCTGCTCAGTCCCTCTGAGGGACCGAGCAGAACAGAAAAAGAGTTTTTAAAGTTTTTAAAAAAGTAAATAGAAAACGATTGTGCGGAGCTAGCAGCTAGCTCCGCCCACTAGTTTCCTATTGTCCGGCGGCTCTGCTGCCGTAAAAAAAAAAGAAAAAAGAAAAACTCTCCCGGGCGCTCTGGGAGCCTCCCGCTCCCGGCCGCCCAGGAGAGAAAAACTGCTGTGTCTTTCTTTTTCTTTATTCTGACAAGGAACGATGTCAGAATAGAGAAAAAAATTACATTTTCCCATTGAAATGCATTGCTACATTACTATTGGCTATTTCAATTTGCAATAGCCAATAGTGAACTAGCATTGTACCCGCCCTCTGCTGATGGACCTGATGGAGAACTGCAGCTGAGGGCGGGTACAATGCTAGTTTACTATTGGCTATTGCAAATTGAAATAGCCAATAGTAATGTAGCAATGTATTTCAATGGGAATTTTTTTTTTCTCTATTCTGACATCGCTCCGTGTCAGAATAAAGAAAAAGAAAGACACAGCAGTGTTTCTCTCCTTGGCGGCCGGGAGCAGGAGACTCCTGGGGCACCAGGGAGAGTTAGCTGTTTGGAGATCAGTGTGTCTGGTTAGCAGGTAATCAGGGACGCTGATCTCTCTGCAAGTGGCCTGAGCTTACTGAACCGAAGGGGTCCTGGGGCCGAAGCTAGCCGAAGGATTGGCCGAAGCTACGGCTAGATCCTTCGGCAGCTTCGTGAATAGACCCCATTGTGGTGCTTGGTAGGGTCTTAAATGGGTTCTAAACCCTCCGTTTTTTTTTGCTTATATCTACTGCTAGCATGCAGCAGATATAGGCAAGAAGTGTAAAAAAACCCGCTTAAAATCATTTTAAACTTACCTCGTTATCGCTGCTCGCTCCCGCGCCGAGAATCAGGAACTGCTCGTACAGCCGCAAACGATCTTGGGGCAGGCGCTTGCGCAGTTCCGATTCTCGGCCGGGAGACGAGCAGAGACGCAAGGTGAGTCTATGGACGCGTGCACCCACCTGTAGACACCGCTGGATCGGAGAGACAGAGCAGTCAGCGCTGGATCGGAGTGACGTCACACCACTGGAGGGACACATGAAAACATGGGGGAAGAAGAGGAAGAAATCGGAAAAAGAGACATCATTTAAGGTAAGTGCTAACATTTACATGGGGGGGAGGGAAAAACATTTTTGCCTTTAATATCACTTTAAGTTAAGCAGGGAAGTATTTATTACAATTTTTTGATGTTTTGTTTTAAACTTTTTATACTTTATCATGAAAGACTTGATCTAGTGGCCACATGCATTTTACTGATACAGTTGAAATCTCTTGTCAGCAAGCAATAGATTACAATATTGTATCAGGGAAACTTTTTGACTCAAATGTGAGGCTGTCAACACTTACACATGCATTAACACAATCAAATAATATATCAACAAAAATTAGTTTAGCCCTATCACCAAAAGAAACATCTAACATAAACAATTAACTAAATCAACATAATATATTACACCATAGAACCTGTGTAATACAAGTGATAAAGATAAGTGGTGAAAATATAAAAGTCTGAGTTAAATGTGAAGTTGGACCTGTGTCTTTATTCAATCTCATCAATTTTGTAACTATGCAAAAAATCCTCCACCTTACGTCTCTAACGTTATAGTTGGACCTAATGATTAAATAATTTAACAGAAATCTATATTCGCTTGTTTCCCATCTCAGGTGAATGTTTCTTTTGATGGAAGCAGTACACAAATTTTTTTGGATATATAATAATTTAATAATTTGATAATAATATAGTTATAATTGATATATAATAGGCAATGTAAAGAAAAGCTCTGGGTATCAATATCTAAATGTATATTCATAAATGGCAAGTGCTAAAGCTCACCAGGAAGAAACATCAATCAATTAAATATCTACTCATTATAACTAATAACTACTATCACTACTCACCATATATAATGTTTATACAAATGTGCAGTAGCCATAATAATTTAACAGGCAATTTTCATTTTGTTCTTTGTGTATTTTTTTATATTCAGAGATGTCATAGCCAGCTTTTTTGGTCCTTTTTTTTTTTTTTAAACTAACAGGCCATAAAAGAGAGGTCACCTTTTTGCCACCATTGGTCACACTGCCGCATACCTAGTTGGAAACCCTGCGTCTTTTCGGTTGTCAATGCAGATCTGCTAACAAATATATCAAAAGCAAATTGTTTTCCCATTTCTAGGGCAGGCACCTAGCTGAGCCTTTAATGATTATATCTTGGAGCAAATTAAACACTTCATGAGTCGTTGACACTTGCAGCCTCCCCTCTACTCTACTGAATCATTTAAAGAACAGCCAGTTAACCTCTCAGTTACACTCAAAAGTTAAAAGAAAGTTAAAAAGTGTCAAACATATTTAAATTGAATTACTTGTGTTTAAAAAATATTATAGGACAGTAACACCAGTGAAATGATGGTTCCCATTATCAGCAGTGATACAGCGATCGCTGTACATTAATGAAAGACTCTACGTTACAAGTTCTAGCTGATATCTTTTATACTTTTCATAGTTGTAACTATCCTTTTTATTTAGTATATTTTCTAATACACCAATATTTTCTGAAATGTTATGATTTGGGCACAAAGGCAAATTGACTGTACACTTGTCAAGGGAATTTCACGATAGCTTAGTAATTGTGGTGAAAGTTCTCTTTGCAATAAAGACCCAATCATGTGCAAGGAGAAAAAAAACAGTATTTTTTGCTTGTCTGTGAAGGTTCTCATTCATCCAGGTCATGGTATATCTGTAAAAAAATAAGTCAAGGCAACTTGACTTGCTGTATTTTTCTTGAAGACGTTTCACTTGTCATCCGACCTGCTTTCTCAATTCAGAATCACTTGTACAAAAAATTATCTGGGAATAAATATGGTGAATGTTGCTCCAATGCACATAATCTGTTAGTCACAAGCTTCTGCATCTAGCTGAAGACCAGGAGAAGAGAGCAATAGTGGAGGCAGAGAAATTGACGCTTAGAGACCTACAGGGTTATTCACAAAAGGGTGAAGAATTTGGAGAAGGGAGGAGAAGTTAACAATCTAGGACACACTGGCGGAACTACCAGGGTCGCAGCGGTCGCAATTGCGACCGGGCCCTGGCGTTCCGCCACTTGGGGGGGGGCCCAGCGAGGAAGAA
>NW_017309209.1:0-25941 GCF_000935625.1 Nanorana parkeri | reverse complement strand
GGGGGGGGCCTTTATGGTTTTCTTGCACCGGGGCCCTGAGGGTTCTAGTTACGCCTCTGCTAGGACAACATAGTTGAACTGGAAAGTGAGCTGAATTGGAGAATTTTTCCAAATCCAAATTCCAAATGCTCACTTCTCCTGCCTTCCACAAACTCTTCACCCTTTTGTGAATAACCCTGATAGTTATAAAGAATTTATCGGAAAACTTGCCCAGTGAATCCTTTAGAGGTATTCATCTTTGTGACATTTAACGGCATTTGCCTGGCATGCCCTAGTCACATTCACGCTATTTATAATATTATTAATGTGAACCAGGTGGATGCAGCAGCCAACGAACAGCCATTTATTGTCACAAGTATAACTACAAAGGTTCAGTTGGAGCATGGGTAGGCAACCTCAGCACTCCAGCTGTCCCTTGAGGTTTTGCAAGACCCTGACAGCCACAGGCATTGACTGCTATGGGTTAATGCCTGTAGGTCTATTGAAGGTTTATTCAGCAGACAAGCATTGGCAGTGAGCCGTCTTGGAGAAAAATGATGCAAACAAAGAGGGGGAGCAGTGCATCTGTAGCTTGCAGTATTAAAATTCTGATGGAAGGTGTGCTTTTTTTTTTCTTTAATAACCCTAGATGTTGGAAGCATGTGGGGGCCTATACTAACATTTGTAGTTCCACTTTGAATAGTACCCTGCCCACATGTGCTCATAAAGGTTCATTAATTAATTTCTTAATATACTATTTAAAACAGATAAATCCTTACCCGTGTGATAAAGCCTTCGTATGGCATGTACGTACAATCGTGAAAAACATAGACATCGCACTCTTCATTGTGCAGGAATCTCTTTGCTACTTGCTATCTTCTCCTGCCCTCGTTTGTTCAAAGAATCATTGTTGCTGAGCCTGGCCAAGCAAGCTTTCAAAAAAATTATTTTACCAAAAATAAATAAGCAGAATAAAATCTGCAGCCGCAGCGTTCATCAAAACAAATAGCTAATGGGTTTGTACCTTTCATGAGTTTACAGCAGCGAGATAAAGGTTGAACTCCCTTTTTACACGTCTCGAGATTTCCTTGTTGAATAAATGTTGTCATTTGCTTGTCATCTTCACAGCCTTTCCTGAAGATTAGTGTGAGATTTTATAGCTCCGATGGAACGTGCTGCTCTGTGTGTGCATGTGTAAGTTTTTTTATTTCGCCTTCTTTTCTTCTCATGCGTTTGCAAGAAGCTTGTAATCGAGTGGATTAAAAACATAATTGGAAACTAGGTAGAGATAAGCAAGTGATGAACTATACGGCTGTGCTGTGCCAAAGTAGCACCACAGCACACAAAACACAGCCTTAGATTGTAAATCCATCCTACATTAATGACCGCTGAGAGGACTGGAAGGTACATCTTAGGGCTGGAATTGATTTCAAACAGAAAAATCACGCGACTGCTGATATTAATCACAGGACAGTGGAGCGCTTTTATCCTGCAGAAATAGTTGCCGATTGAAACTGGCCTAAAACTTTATACGATTTCCGATCCATCAGTGTCTGCCAGTGTATACAGGCTCATATTTAGCCAGGAGTCTTCTGCCGTTAAACACCTTCAAGTTGTTGTGGGATTTCATGGAAGTCTAAGAGGTGTAATGAGGATTTAAATGGAAATTGCAAAATATTTATGAGCAAGGGACATCATCACTGCATTTCTTTGTAAATGTTCTGCAATAACTTTGGGTTTTCTGCAAATGCACATGAGTATTAAGGCTTGTATATGGGGTTGGTTTTAATTCTGAGGCTGCTTATGGATTTGCCTCTTGGCTTTCAGGACTGCAGGTTACCATTAGGGATGAGCTTGGGTTTGGTCCAAACTTGAGCTCGTCTGAATCCAGAAGGTAGTTGTCAGTAATGGCCCAATCAACTGTGGCTGGGGCATTTCCTGCTCCACAGCTACACATGAACAAAGAGACAGGATGCTGGTGATATTATTGACCTTATATGTTAAAATGTTGTCAACGAAAATGACCTAATATGGCCTTGTGGCCAAATAAGGTTTTAGATTGTAAGCTCTCTTGTGCAGGGTTCTCCTTACCATCTTATCTTGATTTATATTGTAACTAAAATGTCTTCCTTATATTGTAAAGTGCTGCGCAAACTGTTGGCGCTATATAAATACTGTAGAATAGTAATGATGTCACCAGCATCTCATCCCTTTGTTTATGTGCAGCTGCAGGGAGGGGAATGCCTCAGCCACAACCTATTGGGCTGGCACTCACAGCTTCCTTCCGGGTTCAGGCGAACTGAAGTTTGGACTGAACATGAAGTTTGGACTAGATCCTGGATCTAGGCAGCGGCTGCCGAAGTTATTGATAAAGACTGGGAGCACTAGGGAAAATCTATTGAGTTGTTTCAACCTGTCACCTGTCCTATTTGAGATGTGTTTGCAGTGCACAAAAGCAGGTCAATTGCATCCCTTTATATTTGAATACTTGCATTTGACCAGCATTGCCTTCAAATGCTGAATCCAGAGTTTGACAGCAACACCCCTCTACACATGCCCTAAAAATGGCCTATTGTACCCAAGTGAGATGGAGGTTGCCATCGTTAACCTCCTTCTGAAAATGGTAGCTGTCTGGCTGTTATGCTGATCCAGTACTTCAAAATTGTGAGATGCCAGGATGATGTAACTTCAGTGTACATGCATCATCCAGTACCTGTCAATGAAGAGGACAGAAGCCTCTGCACCTGGATGGAGACTGGGAGAAAAGGGCAAAAGTGGAGGCAGATAAACTGACACTTAGAGATCTAGTTATAAAGGATTCATTGGAAAACTTGCCCAGTGAATCCTTTAAAGGTATTCATCCTTGTGACATTTAACGGCATTTACCTGGCATGCCATAGCCACATTCACCCTATTTATAGTAGCATTAATGTGAACCAGGTGAATGCAACGGCCAGCGAACAGCCATTAAATGTCACAAGTACAGTGATCTGACTATGCTCGGTGGCATTCGGCTATTAACTTGCTGCCGTTCGGCCCCTATGTGAATAGGGGCGAACAGCAGCCGGAGCTTCCGGAGCTTCGGTTCAGCCGATCCAGATGTTGGATCGGCTGAGTCGAAGTCCTTCTGCACTACAGCTCATGCTCTGCACGTTCGGCTGACCGAAGTGCAGCCGTAGGCAGCCAATATACGGCTGATTTCAGCCGATGTACGGCTGAAATCAGCCGTACTGAGCCGTAGTGACTAGCCGAACGTTGTCCGGTTCACTTCACTACGGCTTGGATATTCACTTGGCTGCCTTCGGCCACTTTGTGCATGAACCCCCTTAGAAAGAGTCATAGACCACAATGTAAGGTAATCATTCAAAATTGGTAATGAAAATCAGCAGTTACTCCTCCATTGCTGGACTCTAAATGTATGATATATAATAAGAACACAAAAGGCAACATGACCCAAAGTAGGGGGATATAGTAAGGTCAGGGTATCCGGGTAATCTATTCAGTTATCAGTGACTGTGGAGAGGACATGGTGAATGAAACAGCTGTGTTTTTTAAACAGGTAAGGTTTGAATCCACAAAGTTTGCTAAAACCCTTTCAATGTACATAGATCACCTAGAGAGGATTGTGTCTTTTCTCAACAAAATTGTAGTACTTGGGAATTGGGCATTTTTAATGTTGCCCCTAAAACCTAAAACTTTTAAGGTACAGGCAGTCCCCGAGTTACAAACATCTGACTTACATACAACCAAAAACAGAGGCTATTACTGTACAGCAGGGAGTCCCAGGCTGCAGCCAAAGTGTACAATGCAGCATTTCAGTCGTTGTAATGCTACCGAGCTTGTGCCAACGAGGACTGCCCGCCTTTTTGGGTCTGGTTCGTAGTCATGAACGTACATTACAGGAAGTTGGCTCTTTTTAGATGTGCAGACGAGGAGTGCCCGCCTCTTCTTCCAGGTCACTGTGGGATTTTACTGCTGTCTGTATCCTCATTAGAAAGATTTAATCTCACTACCTGTCCTTGAGACAACAAGAAGTGAGAGAAAATCTACCCCTAGGAAGGGAAATTCACTCCTGTTAGTGTTCTCATGGGAAAAAGGGATCTCCACTGAAGCTTTATCACCAATCCTTCTGAACAAGGGTACATACAGCAAAACAAGTGTAAGGCCCCGTTCACATGTAGCGACGTATCGCGCTATATCGCGAGAAGTCGCCGGCCAATGCTTTTCATTGGAGCAGTCTTAACTCCATGTCGCTCGTCGCGGTCGCAAGTCGCTTCTACCGGACCCTTTTTTTGGCGGATTTTGCGCGATTCCGCTTTTTTTCTATGGAACCCGACGGAGAAGGTCGCGCTACCGTCGCTGGATCGTCGCTGGAACGTCGCTGGAACGTAGCCCCGAAAGTCGCGCTATCCCGGCCGCTGCAAAGGTATGTCGCTACATGTGAACGGGGTCTTAGAGGGGGTTAACCCTTCCCTATGCTATCCAAAACTAAAAACACATTTTGGCTGGAGTTACACTTAAAAAATGTACCTGTCCCAACTTACATACAAATTCAACTTAAGAACAAACCTACAGTCCCTATCTTGTTCGTAACCCGGGGACTGCCTGCACTGCTTAAATTTTTAGATGTTCTCTACAACATAGACATTTTCAGTTTTCTAATTCAGGTGCACTTTAAATTTACAGTTCAACTTTCTAATACCTCCTTATAGAGGTGCCTGTAGGTATTACTTTTGGCCAAGTGTGCACACAGGCATTGTTAATTAGGTGCTGTATTTGTAGTCATCTGTCTCTGTTCTTCTTTTCACCCTTTACTCCTAATCAGTTTATTGAACAGCGTGCCTTTTCGCCTCATTGTGCAGTTCTGTATCTGCCATCCAGACTATTCTTTTATGTCCTATTTTGAGATGTTCTTGCCATGACTAATAAAGATCACTGTAATTCTGATAGAAAGTGCAATACTAGCCTATTTGCCTGTCTCTTCAAAATTGCCTGCACCTAAAGAGTATATCTATAAATAACACCTGACACATATTACGCACTGGAAAAAAATCAAGGTTATCACTCACACAAATTAGACTTTTAAATTTCATTGTGCCAATTTTGTACTACAAATCCCCTTTGTGACATCTCTCACACCCCCCACCCCCCTGCCCATCTCTGAATGATAAAATTCCAAAGGAAGGAACACAGGTCTAACACTTGTGCAACCTTGCTAAGTCAATTCATTTTCCTGCCTGTCAGCCACAGCAAAATTAAATTAAACATTTGGTATACATTTTTAAAGCAAAGATTTCATGACTGCAGCAATGCTCTGTTAGAAATTATTTTTATGAGCCCTGTGCATGCAAACCGGCTTCTCTAATAGAAACCTAAATGGTAATTTACAGGAAACCTGGCCCAGTAGGAACAGAAACCATCTGCTTGTTGGATGGAATGTTGTGACTTCAGGCTGCCATTCCCTCTCTATGTGTCCAACCAACGGAATCCACTATCTGCAAAGGATTCTGGGTAATTGGCATTATGGCTGATATTCTGCTCATGTAATTGTAAGAACCTAAGAGGTCTTTTTGGCAGCCTGCAGTACTTATTGTGCCATCTGGTGAGCATTAACACATACATAATACAGACAATGGAGGCAATCCAGCTAGCTAACTGTTGGTGTTCTTTGAGAAAAAGACTGGTTTCAGTCAAGCAGGAGAATTGGTTAGTTAACCTTTAAAATCGTTGGGCCACCTCAGAACAGACTAAAATCTGTTCACAGTTATGGAAGCGCTCTTTATGTTCCATGATAGTTTTCATCTACTGCTATTCTACTATTACTCTTTGTACAGATTTATGTAACAAGAAAGAGAGCGATGTACAGAAGAAATGAGCTTTGTGTTGAAGTCCAGCATAGGTCGAGAAAACCCTACCCATTCACTGACCAAGAGATCTAATGAGGCCATTCAATGCCATAGTAGCGAGCTACCATAATAAACTTCCTAGCTTCTGAACTTAGATCAGGAGGCATAAAATTGCCTTTAATGAGGGTTTTCTTCTGTGCTAGCTTTTCTATAAAGAGGCAGGGTTCCCAGCAGTCATAATGAAAGTGTTCTTTAGGTAGCAAAATTATGTGTATCTTGGGGAATTTAGGGAATATTTTCTGTTTTTTTTTTGGCTGCATTCTATTCACAGCCCATCTCTCCCATCCACATACATTTCTCTGGTAAGAAGCTGCATGTGTATTTTGACAGGTCATTTTCCTGATTGTTGACTACTGTTGATGAAATTGCTTGACCCCTTGCCGTCCGCCCATCGCAAAAATACAGGTGGAAGGCGGATCCTTCCCAGTGGGTGGATGTACATGTACGTGATTTTTTTTCTGCTCGAGAACACTGATCGAGAAACACTGGCTTAGCACCTGCTTATGGAGAGAAGGAAGAGAGATCAGCATTTCCCCCATCGTTGATCTCTCCTCCTTCTCTCTCTAAAGTCGGAAGCAATGTGTATTACATCACAGCTGCCTTTAGCTGTAATTTATCTGGCTGAGAGCCAGAGAAGAAGCTAATGAAACAGATATCTGCTTCATCAGCTTCTTTGGGGTTCCCAAGGTGACATTAGGGGTCTTGGGCCCATACATAGGACCTGTAATTTTTTGTAGCTATCACATTGGGGGCCTTTTAGTCCTCTATGTTATAGCAATCAAGTTAAGTGTAGAAAAAAAAAGTAAAAAAAAATAATGAAAGTCTCATATTAAAAAAAAAAAACACCCAAAATTTGTTTAAGGCCCCCGCACACACGCACTTATACATGTAAATTCACATTGGGTGTGCCTATGTGCAAAAACAACGATTACGCCATACATGTTACATATCGCTGTGAACGTCGCAGTGAGAGCAATAGTTCTAGGCCCATCAATTACTGATAACACTAAACTGATGAGCGTTAAAAGCATTTAAATGATCGTCTATGGCCAATTTTAGGCATTGTAGTTTTTTTGCGATTTTGTGGGCACACACAATTTTAAAGGTTGTCATGTTTGGTGTCTATTTACCCGATGTGACCCCGTCTTTCAAATTTTACCAAAAAATTGGGTAATAATAAATGTTTTATAACATAACATAGGGAAAACATTTTTTTTTTCAAAATTTTCGGTCCTTTTTTCATTATATAGTACGAAATAAAAAATGCAGTGCTGATTAAATACCACCAAACAAAAGCTCTATCTGTTCCCAAAAAATGGTATAAAAGTAATTTCAGTACAGCGTTGCATGACTGAATAAATGTCAGTCAAAGTACCACAGCACTGAATGCTGAAAAATGGCCGGGACAGGAAGGGGGTTTAACAACCCCAGTCATTAAGTGGTGTAAGCAGCACAATATTGGATATTTTCTGAAAGCAGAGACCCTGTTGAATAAATAGATGGCAGTTGCAATTTTTTTATATTACACAATATTAGCACAATAGATTACCAAGCCAAAATGTTTCCCTAAAAAATGAATCCAAATACATTTTAGTGCATGAAAACCCAATATAATAACCAATTTATTTAGTAAAAAATATAAATGAGGCATCAAGTAAATAAATACGAAAGCCTCAAAATTGTGGGTACCCGTGACACAACTAAAAACTTCAGTATCCAAAATTGTACATATGCTTTAAAAGTCTTTAAATGTCATCCATTTAAAGAATAATGGCCCTAGAATTATTGCTCTTATTTTGACATGTGCCTTGACACCCAACAATTGTATAGGTTTATAAGCAGCCAGGAGTCAGTTTACGTGCCCTGCTGCCACGGATATAGTAATTTTATAGCTTTAACAAGCTAATTATTGATTGCTGAGACACACTGGAGGTCTTTAGCTGCCTTTGTGCTGTGCTCTGGTGTGTCTCTGCACTTTTAGCCCTCATTCACACTAGAAAAGGCCAGCACACACGTGCTGCGTTCACGGCCGTTTTCGGGCAGCTCCCGGGAAGGACAGGTGCTGCGTGTGATTAGTATGCAGCCCCCGTCCTTCTCTATGGGAGTACAATGCCGTACACCCCCCTACGCCCACCCCCAAGTGCAGGTCCGTACGAGTGTGTGTTTCTAGGCTCGGACGCAGACAGGATCCATCCTGTCAGTGTATGAGTACGGACACCCGCACGGACGCGCAGGGTGGGTGAGCGTAGGGCGCCGTGCGGCCGTGTACTCCCATAGAGAAGGACAGGGGCTGTGTACTAATCACACGCAGCATCTGTCCTTCCCGGGAGCTGCCCGATACGGCCGTGCACGCAGCACAGAGCTGTACATGCCGGCCTTTTCTAGTGTCAATGAGGGCTGAGGGAGGAGTTGTTTACCTCCGGGCATACTGACCTTTGATCTTTTTATTAATGCAGATGTTCCATGTTGGAAGTTTTTAGTTTAGAGACCACAAATTACACACGGGCCTTGACGAGTCAGTGTGTCTTCCAATTAGGGCACACCAGGAGCCCAGCACATCACAATGGCAGCTGAAGCCCCCAGTTTGTCCCTATACCAAATACAACACGTGAAACAAATGGCAAATGCACTCATCAGTTCATAACTAGCTTTAAAGTAAGGTGCACACTTTTCACTTGTTGGATTTGGTGTGGGGACACACTGGGGGCTTCAGCTTCTGTTGTGATGTGCTGGGCTTCTGGTGTGTCCCTGTGCCTTCAAGGAGGAATGGGCTACCTCCTGGTGGACCTGCACACAATTCATCCTTTTCTATATATGCTCCATGATGGAGCCTCTCATAGATTAGAGTTAGTCCCACACTACAGAAAGGGGTCTTGACAAGGCAGTGTGGTTTCTATTTATTTTGCAAAAGTTGAGCAACTAAAACCTCTGTTTTAATCCCTTTTAGTAGACAGTGTAATTTGTTTTTTGCAGGCAAGCCAGTAAGTGTGCTGGGAAATGTTTGCTTTTGTTTTGTGTAAAGCCTTTCCATGTGCAACTTTCTTTAAAGCTAGTTATGAATTGATGAGTGCGTTTGCCATTTGTTTCACTTGTTGGTGCTGCAACCTGGTACAAACATCCGTTTCCCATTGTCCCCTGCAGATTGTAAACCCAAGGGCTGGGTTCACACCTAGGCGTATCGAATATGCACGTTTGTAGCGCGTTTCGTGCAGTGCTTTTTTCCCGTGATTCGTTTCCGAGGGCTACCTAAGGCCTGGTTCACATCTGGGCGTTTTACAGCGCGTTGCTACGCGCTGTAAAACGCTCAACATGTGAAAACCAATGATTGCCTATGGGCATGGTTCCCACCTGGGCGTTTTACAGTGCCTAGGAGCGCCCTGCAAGACGCCCTATGCCCAAAGAAGTGCAGGAGCTTCTTTGGGGCGTATTTGCAGTGCGTATCCATTAGGATACAGCCGGATAGCCCTCGGAAACGCGGGTTTGGCGTGCATTTCTTTTACCGCACATCATGGTAAAAAAGCGTGGCACAAAAGCGTGGCAAACGCGCATATTCTGTACTCCCAGGTGTGTACCCAGCCTTAAGCCTTCATCTCTGAGCATTCCTAGGTTCAGAGATGTCAAAACAGCTGATCGAATACAGTCCTGTTCTTGTCTGGCTGGAGCAGCGAGAAGGGAAGATGTTAGGGGTCTCCATAAAAAGTACCTGTTACCTGCTCATTGCTATTACATAGAAGGTTATTAGCTACCCCGTAATATCAAACATGTTAAGTAAATTTGTTTTAAGTGTTAAAAATGTAAATTATATTAAAATAAATAAAAATAACAAATACAATGTAAAAGCTCCCTCACTTCCCTGCACACACATGGAGGCAAACACATGCACCCTATGTAAACAATGATTGCCCAACACATAGTAAGTATCACCATGCACACTGGACTGAAAAAAGGAATTTCTAAACCCCGCATCCAGGGCCATTTCACACCATAAACTAAGCGGCCAGCTGATGGAATGCACTGTATTGCATCCCTGCCGGCTCCATTCATTCAGGGGGGCATGGCGGTGCGTTGATGTCAATGGCACTGCAGTCACGCCCCTGCCCGCAGTGCGTTCACCCGCACCAGAATGCGTGACACATCAGTGCCTGTGTTCCGGTACAGTGCAATCTGAACAAATGCTGCAAGCACTCAGGGAGCCGGCCGGGATGCAATACAGTGCGTACCAGCAGCTTAGCACTCTGGAATGCACTGTATATGGTGTGAACCACCCCTGACAGTTAAAGGGTTTCTAAACCCTCCGTTTTTTTTGCCTATATCTACTGCTAGCATGCAGTAGATATAGGCAAGAAGTGTAAAAAAAAAACGCTTAAAATCCTTTTAAACTTACCTCGTTATCGCCGCTCGTTCCCGCGCCGAGAATCAGGAACTGCTCGTACGGCCTCAAAGGATCTTTGGGCGGGCGCATGCGCAGTTCCGATTCTCGGCCGGGAGACGAGCAGAGACGCAAGGAAAGTCTATGGACGTGTGCACCCGCCTGCAGACACCGCTGGATCGGAGAGACAGAGCAGTCAGCGCTGGATCGGAGTGACATCACACCGCTGGAGGGACAGATGAAAACATGGGGAAAGAAGAGGAAGATCGGAAAAAGAGACATCATTTAAGGTTAGTGCTAACATTTACATTGGGGGGAGGGAAACATTTTTTTGCCTTTAATGTCACTAACTCTAAACTGGTGAGTGGTAATGGCTTTTTGCTATAATGGTAAAGGTAGTAATGGCGGTAATGGCGATTTGCTGTAGCTGCCATTAAATTCCCCTCAAACAAGATCAGGCAGACCTAAAATGAGTGGCAGAGGTTCTGCACGCTGAGGTAATATTTTTTTTTACTTTTAACACTATTTTTATATTTTTTATCTACAGATTTATTTATTTTTTTATGAATCTGTTTATTTATTTATTTTAATTGTAAGCAGGGGCGTAACTAGAAATCACAGGGCCCCATAGCAAAATTTTGTATGGGGCCCTGTGATTTCTAGTTAGAAGATCCCACACAGCTCACCTCAGGGTGACCATGCAGAGCCCACTATATGTGATCTAAGCAGCGGCGCGTTCGAAGCCATAGCGACCCAGGCGGCCCGCACGGCATTAGGGGGTGTCCTGGCCGGGCCCCCCTGTGCCCGAGCCCTATAGCGGCCGCCCGGGTCGCTATGGCGATTGTTACGCCACTGATTGTAAGTCATCCCAGGGGCAGGAATAGCTATGCAACCAGGGTATTGCTATTTAAAAAAGCAAGACATTGGCCTAAACACTACCTTGTCCCTATGTAAAAATAAAAAAATGGGTTCCTTGCAAGATAAGGCCACCAGCTTAAACACTGGCTTTGCAGAGGTAATGAGGGCTACACAGAGTTCACTTGGTGTTATCTGTACATGGTTCGCTGATGTTAAACAGCTTTTTGATTTGACCTGAGATGCATCTCTGGGTTCTTTTGACAATGTGGAGGGTATTGATAACATAATAGAAAAGGTGGATATTCACGTTTCAAAGGATTTGGAAGTATCACTCAAGAAAACCAATGAAAGGGAACAGGAAATAATAATTAACACATACAACAGAAATGTTAAGCGGATCGATGAGGAGATTAGTCTTACTGATATTATCAAATAAAAAGTATTTATCCAATACTGAACTGAAAAAAACTATATTGTGCAGGGGATCAATAAAAATCAAAATGTGGATGATTTAATGGCAGCAAGTCAACAACACAATTAACCACCTTGACTCTGGGGCATTTTTTTTCATTTTTGGTTCAAATGGTAAATCTTCATTTTTTGGCAAAAAAAATTACTTAGAACCCACAAACAATGTTATATTTTTGGAAAGCTGAGACCATGTAGAAAAAAAAAGATGGTGGTTGCTATTTTTTATGTTGCGCAATATTGGCATACCTATTTATCAAAATCTATATTTTCAGTTACAAATAAATTAACCCCTTCATGACTAACGACGTACAGTGACACACACAGTGACCTGCGACTGGTAGAGGATGGAGTGCAGAAGGCCTGAATCGGTGAGAATGCTCTGTTCTATGGAAAGGTAACTGATGTGCCCTACCAGCCCAACATTAGAGGAGAAAGGAAGAAAAATAAAGAAAGAAAGAAGATGCTTTGAAAGAGAGCTTGACCTTAATAAAACAGTGCTTTCCACTATATATGGAAGCAACTGGGAACAACAGCAACTCAGCCACAAAGTGGTAGGTCACGTAAAATAACAGTGAGGGATCATTGGATTCAGGTGTTCCAATCACCCCCATGGCCACAGGTGTATAAAATCGCGCACCTCGGCATGCAGACGCTTCTACAAACATTTGTGAAAGAATGGGTCGCTCTCAGGAGCTCAGTGAATTCAAGCGTGGTACCGTGATAGGCTGCCACCTGTGCAAGAAGTCCATCCGTGGAATTTCCTTGCTACTAAATATTCCACGGTCACCTGTTAGTGGTATTATAACAAAGTGGAAGCAACTGGGAACAACAGCAACTCAGTATATACACAAAATTTTTTTGGGGGCAAACAAAAAACTTAAATCCCGTAATCACTTTTATTTTGCTCCAAAAATTGGGGGGTCTTTGTGTTTAGTGAAATTCATTTTAACCCCTTCATGACTGAGGCATTTTTTTTCCATTTTTTGCACCCATGTTATATTCCACATTTTAGGCCTGAAGATTACTTCAAAACCCCCAAACATTATACATTTTCTGAAAGCCAAGACCCTATAAAATAAAATGGTGGCAGTTGCAAATTTTTATGTTGCACGCTATTAGCGCAACTCCTTATCAAACCCCAAAAGTTTATGGAAAATGTACTTAAAAGCCCAAAAACACAATGAAATACCCATATGTTTAATATGATATAAAAGAAGAGGTTACAACAAGTAACTAGATACCCAACATGCCCAGGTTAAAAATTGTGTGCGTCCGTGAAACGGCTACAAACTTCATTACCCCAAAAAGTCCATAGACGACACTTTAAAAGCCCCCACAGGTCATCAATTTAGAGATACCCAAAAATACTGCCAGTAAAATTATTGCTCTCACTCCGGTGTGCTCGGCGATACCCAACATGTGTAGCGCATTTGTCGTTTTTATACGTAGGAGCACCCGACAATTGTTTACATGGCGACAGCTGAGTCGACAGAATAGCTTCTATTGTAAAGCCGACAGTCGGCTTTACAAGTTTAAACTGAGTCCTGGTCGCAAAAGCAACAAACACACCTTTAGAAATGTTTAGTGATGACAATCTACAAACACATACTTCTAGATAATTGCCGGCTTTGTATTCTTTGCATTTCTTATATTTCTTTTCTTCCCCAGTCTTCTCACAGTGGCCATGTTTACTAAGAACAGATTACTAGATCTCCATTTACTTCCTGAAAATCTGGCACATGTGGCTAGACATATGACTAGGACATGTGAGCATGAGCATCATCTCAGGGGAGGAAAACGCCTTTCCCTGAGATCTCATGAGATTACAGATGAGATTTCCCAGCAAAACTCTGCTGATGACAAGGCAATCCCAGTGTGCATTGCTTTGGCAAACTGAAGTTATTTTGCCTCTTGAAAGCAGGCAGTGAATGCTCTGCAAGTGTAAGTATTTCATAATCACAGCATGTTACACCTGACATGTCTATGTTATTATTAATCATCATACATAGCGGGATGCATTGGTAGAATTAGATTTTTGAGTGTAACGGTCCACTTTATGCATACCCAGTGAAACTACTAAAAGCCAAGTTGACACAGGGAGCAGATATTTTTCCTTCTTCTGCATGTCCTTGCAGCGCTACTCCACAATCCCAACACCGTAGGCACTAACTGTCCTCCTACATACAGCAAGCCTTCGTTACAGCCACATACTCTAACACATAGTATGCAGGTTATATCATTAAGAGACTTGATTACTGCATTTTTTATATTTCAATGTTATCATGCAAAACATGCATTTATATGCAGTTATTTTATATGTTAAAAAACAATACAATCACCAGTTGCTACCATTTTCAGTAAGCCCCTTTGTCCTGAAGTGAGTCGATGGGCAATAAGGGCATTCATACATAAGTTTTTCTGACATATAGTATGAGTCATGGTCCTTTCTATAAAGAGCTGCTGTTCTGTAAATCACAGACACAGTTGTACAGTAAGTCACCTTACTGCTAAATCTCTATCCCTAGGAGGAATAGCTGTCCTTACTATTACCCTATACATGACTGGTTCCGAGTTCAGGCACTCAGCATGGCAGTACATGGAGGTAAGCAGAAAAGTCTGATTACATGCCTGCAATTTCTCCTCTTGGGGAGTGAAAATAATAACAATAATTGATAAAAAAATAGCTTGGCAATTTAGGGATAATTGCTACATAACACACATGGTGAATGTTTTATTTGGGATGGCTTTACATATAAGTATATGATTGTATCGGATTTTGTATGATATTTTGTATATGTCTTTGTACATGATCTATAATACGCTATTTACCTGGATCGTTGAAAGATAACGTTTGTTGTGGTTTCGATGTTCAAAGTTGGAAATTTAATAAAATGTTACTGGAAAAAAAAGTAGCTTGGCAATTACTTTTACATTTTTTACACAGTCCACACACTTGATGCAAGCATGCACCAGCCTTTTATGGAAACCTATGGAATGGCGCTGCATCTACCCTTTCAAGTCTGACACAGTGGCATAGAATGAATTAGACAATAACAATTACTAAGTTAGAATTTATGTCAGTCAGGGCAGAAATTATCTCAGATATAAATTATTTTTTTTATCGACTTTTTATTCATTTACTTATTTAATACAGTTACATAAAAACATAAAATGTTACAAAACCACTTTTGATTATAACAAAGTGGAAGCAACTGGGAACAACAGCAACTCAGTCACTAAGTGGTAGGCCACATAAAATGACAGAGCGGGGTCAGTGCGTGGTAAAGCGCACAGTGCGCAGAAGTCGCCAACTTTCTGCAGAGTCAACAGCTACAGACCTCCAAACTTCGTGTGGCCTTCAGATTGGCACAACAACATTGTATAAAGAGCTTCATGGAATGGGTTTCCATGGCCGAGCAGCTGCATCCAAGCCTTACATCACTAAGTGCAATGCAAAGCGTCGGATGCAGTGGTGTAAAGCACGCCGCCACTGGACTCTAGAGAAGTGGAGACGTGTTCTCTGGAGTGACGAATCACGCTTCTCTGTCTGGCAAACCGATGGACGTGTCTGGGTTTGGCGGTTGCCAGGAGAATGGTACTTGTCTGACTGCACTGTGCCAAGTGTAAGCTTTGGTGGAGGGTGGATTATGGTGTGGGGTTGTTTTTCAGGGGTTGGGCTTGCCCCCTTAGTTCCAGTGCAGGGAACTCTTAAGGCATCAGCATACCAAGACATTTTGGACAATTTCATGCTCCCAACTTTGTGGGAACAGTTTGTGGATGGCCCCTTCTGTTCCAGCATGACTGCGCACCAGTGCACAAAGCGAGGTCGATACATTCCCATAGACACACTCCTAAATCTTGTGGACAGCCTTCCCAGAAGAGTTGAAGCTGTTATAGCTGCAAAGGGCGGGTCAACTAAATATTGAACCCTACAAACTGAGATTGGGATGCCATTAAAGTTCCTGTGCGTGCAAATGCAGGCGTCCCAATACTTTTGGCAATATAGTGTATACAGTGGTGTATTTTGGTTTGTGCTGCCCTAGGCAAGACTTGACTCAGGCACCCCCTCAATCCAAATTTGCCCCGCCCATTACTCTTTAGGACAATTTGCACAACCTGTCAGTCACTGGATACAGCATACATGGGATCATACGGGGGAGGAGAGATGTGCATGGTTTCCGGTGGGCTTTTCAGGGTCTCAGCAGAGCTGTGCATAGTTTCCGGTGGGCTTTACAGGGTCTCAGCAGAGCTGTGCAGGCTTTATGGTGGGCTTTACAGGGTCTCAGGAGAGCTGTGCAGGCTTTATGGTGGGCTTTACAGGGTCTCAGTAGAGCTGTGCAGGCTTTATGGTGGGCTGTGCAGGTTCCCTTTCCCTGTGCTGTTCCTCTTACCTGCAGCCCGCAATGCCATCAGTAACAACAGGATACATTGCAGTCCCCAGCCTGCTTCTGGGAGGCCTACCATCAGATCGCATGCTATGGCCAGCCCCAAGCCACCCACAGCCTGATTCTGTGCCCCACCGGGCAAGTGCCCAGTATGCCCAAAGGTAAGTCCGGCTCTTTGCATAAAATGCTGCCCCCCTGGAAAGTGCCGCCCTAGGCAAATGCCTAGTTTGCCTTGCGATACACCCCTGAGTGTATATAGTAATTAGTATGCATGTTTCTGTATAACAGAGATTTGTTATGTTGCTCCTATCAGTGCAGGGATATACACTAGTTTACTACCACATGCAACCAACTTTTTTGGTGGTAAACTAGATGCATTAAACCTATACCTGATTACTGCCAAAGTTCTTGTTTGACCACACTGAACACATAACGCTGTTTCCATATAAGATAACTTCAAATTGTGCAACCTGAAGAAACAAAATTTCTCAGTGACTCTGCATTAATCTTGTATATGTAACATCAGTCTTAGATATTGTGTCAAACGAGGTAATAATAGCAGCAGAAGTAGACCTATAATCTCCAAGAGAAGAGCTCCCTAATTACTTACACCTTCTTCACTCTCCAGTTTCTGTCCCAAAATGATCAACTACTGGATTGACCTTTGAAGAAAACTTATCATGAGAGAAATACAGTACATAGGCAACTACTGCTGACCTTCTTTTGCCCATGCTAGTTTGGCTTCAATACTTTGGGGTCAGCGACTTGAAACAAGCATGCAGCAAGTCAAGTCTGAATGGTGTCACTGGAGAGGCAGACATTTAAACGAAGTGCAGCCCCCTCGATTTATGGGTGGTCTGGTTTTGCCTTCTCTGCTCCCCTCCACAGCCCCCACAACACATCCGGGCGGTGTGCATTATATAGTGGGGGTTTTCCCTTGGCCTCCGATGTTCAAGCGGTTCATCCTGCTATCTGACCAATAGAGTTGCAGCTTTCTGAACCTGAGTTCCTCCTGGAAGCCGCTATGCTGCAAAACATGTTGAGGCACCTGGAGAAACTGTCATCCTTCAACTTGCCTACTATCAACAACTAGATCACTGCAACACAATATGTATCGTATGGCAATTGGACTTTGTACCAACTATACATACCTATGTCATTTGTTTGTATTTATGCAAACTAATTTTTATCATGATGATCTCTAAATTAAATAAATACTTTAAGATTTTAACAACTCTGTAAAGTTCCTTTAAAACACCCCCTTCCAGGCTCTTGCATATCTGGGAGGGGTAAATGTTTGTTTGATCTGTGGTAAATATTTAAATCTTCTGGGGTGTGGAAAACGTTTCTCACCCCTACTAACTGCCGATATTACAAATGTATTCAAGTCTGAATGGTGTCAGGTTTCTTGATATTCACAATAGCATTAGGTCAGTGACTCGTGAATACAGAGGATCAGCATAACAGCTAAGCGCTTCACATTTTCATGAGCAAGTCAACGATGGCATTCTCTGTTCTTCTCTCATGACATGTTTTCTTTAACTCACCATAAATGTGTTATACTTTAGAAGTATTTTTCTGTATCTAAATATTTCAACAGCATTAATATATAGTTGTTGTAAATCCTGTAATCCATTAGTAGGTGTTTATTTGGTGCCCGGAATAGCAGTTGCAAAAAAATTTCAAGCGCAAACAAACCGTTTCCATTAGTTATTAAACATTTTGAAAGCCCTTTTAGGCATATGTGTGTAGACATTATTGTAAGAAAAGAATAACAGCCCATCTATTATGCTCACACAGCTTGGTTATGTGATTTGACATGCGTGATTGGGCCAGCATCTCTAAGACGTATCATGAAAGTGTCAGATGCATCTGATATACACAAGAATGTTCTGGTTATGACAACTTCCTTCAGGGAAGCCATATGGGGCAAGTGTTTGTCTTTTTTTTTTCTTGCATATGATGGATGATACCCATTCCACTAAAGACCAACATGCCTTGAGTATCAAGTAGTAAAGTACACCACAAACATAGTGATTTACTGTGGCGCATTGGTCAGGTTCCAAAGTAAAAGTCCAAGTTGCACTGGTTTCTGGGTAGGCGCTTTTTAAAAAAAATAATCTCATATTATACATAAAAGATTAGAAAGCAGAATCATTGGGGTGTAGCCTCTGGCTTGACATCTGCTGTATTTTTCTCTGGATGAGCTGTTCATTCTCAACGGTTCTTTTCATCTTCATGTGTACAAAAGGATTCAAGTACATGTACGGAATGGTATTATTTGGTCCCTAAACACCACCTGGAACTTATTTATTGCAATGTAGTGGGTTGGCATTTTGAAGTATTCAGCAAAATAGCCTCTAAGGAACAATCATGATATTTTACTAATTTCAGAAGAAGCCACATTGAGAATTGATTCAAAACTTGGATTACTTAAATCAACACTGGCATTTAACGAAAACATTAAGATGATAAATTCCTGAAATAAAAGAGTTCCTATACTCACCTCTCTAGTGGTGTTTGTCTCGTACCTTCCCTTTTTATCCATGCAATCTCCATTAGTCTCTTCAACACTTCAGGGAGTGTTGGATATGTACCCCAAGTTCCCCGGGAGCCTTAGATCCATTCTGCAAACTCTACATCACTGAACACTCAGCAAGGGTCAGAAAATTGACTCACGTAGGGGTTAGAGCATGGAATTGTGACAAAGGACACACCCATCCAACATTAAAGGAGAACTATGGGGTCAGTGCTTCTCCCCATAGTTCTCCTAAGGGTAACGGGAGGACACAAACTAGTGTCCTCCCGTCACCCAAAGCTCAGTATACCGCGAGCTACAGCTTGCGGTATACTGAGACGCCACAGCCGGAACGGATCCCGACAATGCTGTCTGGATCCACCCAGCTGCGTGAGTGACAGCTGGCTCTGCCTATCTAGAGGCAGAGCCAGCTGTACTCGCCTCCTCCCTGTCCGTTCCGCCAGTCAGAGCTGGAGGATCGGGAGGGGAGGGGGGGAGGGAATCGTTGCAGGGGCTTTCTGCAGGGATAGATCGAGAAGTGAGCAAGCGACGATATGTGTTCGCTCACTTCCCGATCTACTGAGCCGACCTGTGACCGTTTCATTGCCACAGGTCGGCTCAGATTACGAGGCTGAGTGAAAATCACTTGCCTCATAATTCTCCTTTTAAGGAACTGTAGGATGCCAAAGAGACTCATGGAGGGTACAGTGCTGAAATGGAAGGAAGGTAGGACACATACATGTGGGCCACTGAAGAGGTGAGTATAAAGTCTCTTCTGTTGCAGGGAACTTTCATCTTTTTTTCATCTGACAGGGTTATAGGCACAAAGTGACAGGACGTACACTGTACGTCTCCCGTCACAAAGGGGTTAATATGTTCACAGTTTTGCATTTCTAGCCCATTTGTTCCAACCTGATGTTGATTCATGGTGATTTCCTCTTTACTATTCATAACAATTTTTAAAAAAGTTGGTAATGCTGACAGGTCTACATTAATTACATATTCTTTGAAAGTTTTTTGTTTATTTTAGAAATCAGTGTAGTGGAATAAAACCATTATGAGAGATGAGCTCATTTGTATGCATTTTATCCCAAACTTTGTAATGCTACTTGTTCAGTTGAGTCATTCTAGGTAACCAATTCTTTATATATTGTATTAGATCAGTGGCTAAAAGGGGAGGTCAATTACTCTTTGGATCACTGTACAATAAATAAATTAACCACTTGCTGACCAGGTGTTTACACCCCCCTCCTGGCCAGGACATTTTTCAGTATTATGCGCTGCGCCAACAGTTTGCGCAGCGCTGTACAATATAACAATACAATTCAAGACAAGATGGTAAGGAGGGCCCTGCCATGTGAGAGCTTACAATCTAGCGCTGCAGTACTTTGACTGACATTTATTATGTCATGCAACTCTGTACTGAAAGGAATTTTATACTATTTTGTGGGGAGAGATAGATCTTTCTTTTGGTGGTATCACCACTCTACTCTCTAAAAATTAGATGATCTAAGGCCAAATACCTCCTGTGATGCAGTAATACAGCGAACTTGTTCACCAAGAAGTTTCCATGAACTGTAATACAGTAAGCATACAAATTCCCTTGTATTTAAAGCAGTTGCTTAACATATTTGAAAAATAATATCATAAAACCTATTAACCAAAATCAGCAAATGATTTAAATCTATTGAGACTGACTTCTAATAGCTAACCTGTCACCTAACATGGAATTGTTAAATGGTATGAACACAAAGGATGATGTAGTAAATGCAAATCTATATGCCATACCAGGTTTTGATGCCCTCTCTCTGTGTGTTTATAAAGGATGCACCTTTTTAATGCTCATATCCACCTCTTTACAAGCCTGACAGTAGAATGTGCTGTGTTTGGCATGCCATAATTCTAATGAAGGACAAGTGTGAGGCCAGTTACTGGCCGGATTTGTGGGAGGAGCCCCGCACTCTTATCCCGTCCGTTCCCCCCACTCACCTGTCGGGACCTCCAAGTCATCCCACCCTCCCTTACCCCTTTCATAACAGTTACTTGAGTATGCCCCCTTATTTGCATACTGACCATAGTGACCGTGGCACACCTCAGGTCATGTTATAGGTAGGGTCATCATCTTAATTTCAGGTACATATCAGTGGGGCTCTGACTACAAATTAATATTTAAAATAAGGGTTGTTGCTGACCAAGTGCACCCCTTCATGGAAACTGTATTCCCTGATGGCTGTGGTCTCTTTCAGCAGAATAATGCCACACAGAATGAATGGTTCAAGAATGGTTTGAGGAACACAACAATGAGTTCAAGGTGTTTACATGGCCTCCAAACTCTCCAGATCTCAATCCAATCGAGTATCTGTGGGATGTGCTGGAAAAACAAGCCCAGTCCATGGAGGCCCCACCTTGCAACTTACAGTACCTAAATGATCTGCTACTGACGTCTTGGTGTCAGATAGCACAGCATACCTTCAGAAGCCATAGGTCAGGGCTGTTTTGGCAGCAAAAGAGGGGCATACTCAATATTAGGCAGGTGGTCATAATGTTGTGGTTGATCTAAAGCCAAGATTTCTATTTTGGTTTTAGATGGAGTGGTAAAGGACTGTAAACCTCATCAGGTTCTTATTTCTGTCTGTCTGCTAGGTAGATGTATTCTCTGTATGTGTTCTGATGACCATTTGGACAAACCGCAACAGGTGACAACAACAGGTTTGCATTTTTCTTGCATCTCGCTAAGATTCCCACATACAATACTGTCTTGTTTTAAGGACAGAAAAAGGGTAATCTGTCCAATGGGACACAAATAGCATAATAAATTAAAAAAATTTTTAATAATTGACAGTGTTTTTAACCATTTCCTACTCTATCCAAAAAAAAAAAAAAAGGTTTTGCCTTTAGATATATAGTCTTGTTTTAAAGGAGAACTATGAGGTGAGGGCTTTTCACTCCCCTCAAAGTTCTAGCCGACCTGTGACAATGAGACTGTCACAGGTCGGCTCAGTAGATTGGGCGGTGAGCGAACATATACCGACGTTCGCTCACCTCTCGATCCTGTCACAGCTCTCTGCCGTGACAGGGGAGGGGCTGGATTCCCCCCTCCCCGCTCCGATCCGCCAGCGCTGACTGGCGGAACGGACGGGGGAGGGGGCGGGTACAGCTGGCTCTGCCTCTAGATAGGCAGAGCCAGCTGTCACTCACGCAGCTGGGCGGATCTCGACATCGATGTTGGGATCCGCTCCGGCTGCGGCGTCTCAGTATACCGCGAGCTGTAGCTCGCGGTATACTGAGCTTAGGGTGACGGGAGGACGCTAGTTTGTGTCCTCCCGTTACCCTTAGGAGAACTATGGGGAAAAGCCCTGACCCCATAGTTCTCATTTAAGGACAGAAAAGGGTAATCTGTCCAATGGGACACAAATAGCATAATTGAAAAAATAAATTAATAATTGACAGTGTTTTTAACCATTTCCTACTCTATCCGGAAAAAAAAAGGTTTTGCCTTTAGATATACTCTGAATTTTCTTGTATTTTGGGTAATATTGTTTCAAACACAAATCAACACATCAATAACAGTGGATGCCCAGTCTCTCTTGGGTAGCTTCTGGCCTATCACAAACTGTTCCGCTGGTTTATTTAAAGCTGTGGTTCTCAACTGGTGGGTTGTGACCAGAGCCATAGCCAATTCCTTTTGCACCGGAGGCAAGAACAGAAAATTGTGCCCCCCCAACAGACACGTGACGTCACCCGACGCCACACGTCATGTTACGGCATGCTCCCGTAACATGACAGAAAGCACTCAGGACAGAGGCTTCCCATTCATTCAGGAACTGGTGATAGTAAAATATTTTACTATCTACCAGTTTTGGAATGGGTAGAAGCCTCTGTACTCAGTGTTACTATCCTTTGGAAACTCATGAATAAGCAGGAAGTGATATAAAGCACTTCATGTTCATTCATAACCGAGGAGAAGCTGCAGACTGTGCCGCCGCTCCACTCCCTGCCGCCCTGAGGCAAAGCTGTGTTGGTCACCCGGCACCCCGTGCTTCCCATGGCAACAAGGGCAAGGGGGTGCAGCCAGGCCCGTGTTAGAGCACACTGAAAACCAGACAAGCATAAGCTGCATGTTAAAAATACTGTATTAAGAAAAGTGTCAACAGGAATAAGCAAAATCATAAACAGGAACAAGCCAAGGTCAGGAGCCGGAACAGGTAGTAGAATAAGCCAGGTCAGGAGCACGGAGATCAGCATTGTCAGGAACAAGGCAGGAGCAGGAACCAGCAGAGAACGTCAGCCAGGATCGGGTCAAACACGGAGTCAGAATATACAGAGCAGCAGGAATGCACTAGCAGGTACAACCACGCAAGGGCAAAAGTCAGACTGGACTGAAGCTTTCCCGCCCCCACTCATGTGCGCCGCCCAGCGCGCAAATGAGTGGGGAAGCTGTCAAAAATGTAAACAGCCAGCTAGCACTCCTGACACCCTAGACCAGTGCTTCCTAAAGTGTGGGTCACGACCCAATATGGGGTCCTGCAAGCAGAGCCGTAGATAGCTCCTTTTTCGCCTTAGGCAAGAACAGACAATTGTGCCCCCCAACAGACGTGTGCGGTATGTGACGCCTTGCGCCCCC
Organism: Nanorana parkeri; assembly: GCF_000935625.1. NCBI lineage: Eukaryota > Metazoa > Chordata > Amphibia > Anura > Dicroglossidae > Nanorana > Nanorana parkeri. The sequence continues at coordinate 2,831 of NW_017309209.1, read as the reverse complement.
CTTCAGGATGGCGGCGTGCATGTGCAGAATGCGCTGGTGGCCAGACCCAAAATAGCATACAATTTTTTTTGGTTTGATTAAACTAATGAAAACATTTTTAGTTTCGGTTGATTTCGTCCTTTTTTATTATTATTTTTACTGTTGGGGGCTTCGGGGAAATATTAGGGACATATTAGGGGTCTAAACAGATCCATGACATTTCCCTTTTGAAATAGAAAAAGAGATTGAGGACACAGAGTCCTCCGCCCATACAGGTGGGGGAGAGCAACGGGATTCCGAGGAGAAGCTAGAGCCTGTGCTGCTTCTCTTCTCCCTGCTGAGCCGCAACTGTGTTGGCCGCTTGGCGCCCCTGTTGCCAATGACGCCCTGTGCTTGCCATGGCAACAGAGGCAAGGGGGCGCAGCCAGGCTGGCCCTCGCTGCGCCCCCTCTCAGCTGCGCCTGAGGCGAATGCCTCACTCGCCCCATGGTAGCTACAGCCCTGCCTGCAAGTGAGCAGAGGGGGTCGCGATCTGAGTCCCCGGCCAGGACCGCCATCAGGGGGGTACAGCCGGTACATGTGTGAGGGGCCCAGGTGGCCAGGGAGGCCTGGGCTCCAAGCAAGATTTTTAAAATTTCTGTAGGCACTGGACGTAAATAAACCAGTTGCCGTCAATTTTGTGAAAATGAAACATCAAATTCACAAACTTAGAGGCAGCGTCGTTGAACAGGTTCACATGCATCCCAGGGGTGGTGACAGAGCTAAACAACTTCTCAGGAGAGAAGCTTTTTGGATCTACACGCTAGATTGCGTTCAACCGAGGGGCCTTAATTTCTAATCTTTCACTCACGTGCTTTTTGGAAGATAGGTAAAACCTTGATTATTCTGACTACCCACCATGCTATGGGTAACCGTTTTTAGGTTTTTCTTTACTCCCTTGATACTTATTGAACGATATATTTGATATCTATCAATATTGGTTCTTCAGTGGGCCGTGGAACGCACTGGCAGCTCTGGGCGACCTTTTTTTTCACTTCCTTATGTCTGTTTTGTCCATTAGATGGTATCCCCATTGCTTCAAAACCTTTGGTGACAATCCTTAGATACAATTCAGACACACACAATCTAACTTTGGGGATAACCAATAAAACCGGGTCATATGATGTGTGATACTAAAGAGTTTACAAATCTTGAGAACAAGAATAAGAATTATTATTATTTTAGTCGTGTGACTCTTATTTCCAAATCTCAGATCTGAGCTGAAGATAACGGTCATGTATATGAAAACAGGTCTCCTTATCCTGGTGTGTTGCTGTGTGACTTTGGTGCAGCCATTAAGATGCTGAAGCCTTACTAAAACACTGTGTACAATGAAGGGTTATAAAACACTAGAGAGAGATAAGGATCATATAGAGAAGTGTTCTCTGAATGTGCAGAATCAACAGCCATATAATAAGCTAAAGATCGGGTATGAAATACACAATCCAAAAACGCAGGAGAAAGCAAAGTGTTCTCCAACATCAGAGAAGTCAGCCAACCGGCTCTGCCCTTCCAAATAAGCCCCGGACCAAGTGACATCACACAACTTCTAAAAGCCAATCAGCAATCACCCCTGAGAGTCAGTGGCATTTGAATTCTAGCAGTCAGTCAGCAACCAACTGTCACTTCTTGTAATTCTAACATCACAATGCATTCCCAGGAGCCAATCAGCAATCACCCCTGAGAGTCAATTGAATTTTAAATTCCAGTAGTAAGCCAGCTATCAACTGTCACTTCTTGTAATTCTGACATCACAATGCATTCAAGGCAACCAATCAGCAATCACCCCAGAGAGTCAATTGAATTTTGAATTCTAGCAGTCAGTCAGCAATGCACTGTCACTTCTTGTAATTCTGACATCACAATGCATTCACAGCAGCCAATCAGCACTCACCCCTGAGAGTCAATTGAATTTTGAATTCTAGCAATCAGTCAGCAACCAACTGTCACTTCTTGTAATTCTAACATCACAAAGCATTCCTAGGAGCCAATCAGCAATCACCCCTGAGAGTCAATTGCATTTTGAATTCTAGCAGTCAGTCAGCAATCAACTGTCACTTCTTGTAATTCTAACATCACAATGCATTCCCAGGAGCCAATCAGCAATCACCCCTGAGAGTCAATTGAATTTTGAATTCTAGCAGTCAGTCAGCAATGAACTGTCACTTCTTGTAATTCTAACATCACCATGCATTCCCAGGAGCCAATCAGCAATCACCCCTGAGAGCCAATTGAATTTTAAATTCCAGCAGTCAGCCAGCAATCAACTGTCACTTCTTGTAATTCTAACATCACAATGCATTCCCAGCATCCAATCAGCAATCATCCCTGAGAGTCAATTGAATTTTGAATTCTAGCAGTCAGTCAGCAACCAACTGTCACTTCATTTAATTCTAACATCACAATGCATTCACAGCAGCCAATCAGCAATCACCCGATAGTCAATTGAATTTTTAATTCCTTGCAGTCAGTCAGCAATCAACTGTCACTTCTTGTAAGTCTAACATCACAAAGCATTCCCAGCAGCCAATCAGCAAACACCCCTGAGAGTCAGTGGAATTTTGAATTCCTTGCAGTCAGTCAGCAATCAACTGTCACTTCTTGTAAGTCTAACATCACAATGCATTCCCAGCAGCCAATCAGCAATCACCCCTGAGAGTCAGTGGAATTTTGAATTCCTTGCAGTCAGTCAGCAATCAACTGTCACTTCTTGTAATTCTAACATCACAATGCATTCCTAGGAGCCAATCAGCAATCACCCCTGATAGTCACTTGAATTTTGAATTCTAGCAGTCAGTCAGCAATCAACTGTC
>NW_017309208.1:72432-88736 GCF_000935625.1 Nanorana parkeri | reverse complement strand
AAGTGTTGTTATGGAAATTCATATACGCTTCCTGCGCATAGAAATCCACTGTACTTAAAAGCACAGTTGTATTAAGTTGTATTATGCAAGGCACGGAATTGCTTCTATAGAGTCATGCAGTCAAGACAAGACAAGGTGTTGCTTCTGCTGGAGATCGGAGCACCGTGCAAGCCTTAGTCCGAGATCCGAGCCGAGGTCAAGTCTGATTAACCTTACACAAGAGTTAATCAGAAGAATGGTCGAGATCCAAGCCGGGGTCGGTTCCAATCTGGCAGCTGAGTACAAAGGGTCAAAGAAGTAGAATGGTCAAGGTACAAATCCGAGGTCAATGGCAGGCAGCAATCAAGAGTAGTCAAATAGGTTTCCAGGTCACAACAAGTTCAGACAGATCACACACTAGCACAGGAACAAGGGGGGGACTGAAGATAATCCAGCAATTTGGCAGTGTCCGGGCTGGGCTTATATAGGGAAGTGATGATTGAAGTTTGAGGTCACTTCCTGTGCGCCTCCTGGGCATTTCCCGCCTTTTTCCATCAGGTTGAGGTCACTTCCTGTGTGCCTCCTGGGCATTTTCCTGCCTCTTTCCATCAGGTCTTCTGCGCAGGCGCGGGTTGGCGCACTGACGCGTCTTTGGTGCATGCGCAGTTGGCGCGGATTTCCTCTTGCGGCAACGCGCCATTGGCACATGCGTAGTAAGCCCTGGACTCTTACAAACAGAAATATTATATGTATCTCGTTATGCGGACTCCGGTTCTCTAAGATGCATAGACGTTTGAATGCAAGAAGCCCAGCGCATTGCACTTATTGCTCACAAACCGGCAAACCCCCCCCCACACTGCGAACATGTCTCCAAGCCCATGAGAAGGTTTTCATACTGACTGTTTTCCCTCGGTTGAATCCGACACAGGGAGACATGATGACAATATTACAATACAGTAAAAACACATCCTAATAGAACAGTGTTGCACCCGGCACTTCTAGAGGTCTGCACCAAAGCAGCATTTTTGTGCATTGATCATTGGTGCCAGTATCTCTAAAAAGTGATCATTGGTATCAGTGGTTACAATAAAAACCCTTAGCATCAGTGTCAGTGGGTGCTCTAATAATACCCAGCATTGGTATAAGTGGACACAAAAATAGTCTACAGCATTGGTGTCAGTGGATACAATAATATCCTCCCAAGATTGATGTTAGTAACTGCAATAAAGACTTGCAATATTTGTGGCAGTGCTGATAACTATTCTCCTGATATTCCCCCCACCGTAATCAGTAGCAGTGTTATTTAAACTTCTTTCACCTGATCACAAGTTCTCACACTGTGCTTTCACAGAAAGCATTTTAGCACCCACCACACCACTGCCACTCTGCAAAGTGCCCAAAGGTGCCTAACAGGTATTGGACCCAGCCCAGGCAGACCTGGCAGGCCACATACAGAGAGTTGGTGGACTGCGTGTTGAGCACCACTGGTATAGAGGTTTAGAAATACATTAAACTTGTGTAATTATATCTTGCCATGAAATATACCAAATTTATAGTCTATTATCTGGGTTTAGGCAAATTCAATCCCATCTCCATGAGAATGTTTGTTTGTTTTTTGTTTTGGATAGAGAAGTATATATAAGATATCCACTGTCTGTTTTTTATTGCCGGCACAGAAAAACAAGTCAGCCCTCTAACTGATCTTCCAGGATGACTGTTTACTGAAGTACCATAACAGAAAAAACAACTCCAACTTTTCAAGGGTACACATGTAGCGGGAAACAGCTTTTGGGAAACCAGCAATGGACTCTGGACACAGACTTCAGGAATACAAATCTTCTTTATTCTCTGCAGAGGTGACTACCGTCTCCAATTCCTGAGTGGCCCTTTAAGGGCGGTCACTACATATATAGAACAACAATTACGTCACATTACATATTTCTAATACACATATTTCCTTTACAGCTCTAAGCCAATCAGCAAGCAGCATTTGCAATTCTACTAAATATGGCTCATATCCGTTATCAACTGTGGTCACAGCTTGTGACTACTATTGTCACAGTCTTCTGACAAGAAGGAGGGGGTCAGTCACAAAATACTGTCATCAGCATTTTTAGTTGCAAAATTACACTCTAGGACAAAAGTCAGACGGTCTTTTACATACTGCTGCTCTTTTTTGTATGTTTGGTTAAAATGCAAGAAGGAGGTAGGAGGTCAAAGGCCTTATTATATGTGGATACAAAAAACATGAATTATTTAAATATATTTAGCCATATTATCTGCTGCCACACACAGACCCTCTTTTTTGATGAACAAAAGAGTAGTTACAACCATGTGGAAGTACAGTATACATACACTGGTATACTAACATGAATGTCTATGAGGTGTGATCAGCCAGACTGTCTACTCTATTAACATACCTACCCACTGTGCCTCATTTGGATAGACTGTCCCACATTTGGAACCATAGCGCTCTGTCCCTTTTCCCTTCTCAGGTGTCCCACTTTTTGGACTGATGTACAGATATCTATGAACAGACTGTATTTTTACTAACAAAGTGTTATTATGCACTAAAACCTTTATCTTATCTCTTAATTATCATGTTTGCTATTCTGAAAAGCCAGCATAAAGGATAAGCAATTGTGAAAAAAAAAAAAAACTATTCAGGTTATAAACAATCATTTTGTCATATAAATTCTTAATGTTCTGCGTAGCTGGGGGGTTTCCATTGCCTGAATTTCTAATTTCTGAAAGTGGGGAGGTATGCTCTTAGCCACAATGCGCAGACCAGCACATTGAACCAGGAGCGATGCAGATTACATCACTTCCGGTCCCGTAGCTGGCAGTGCTGGGCTCCTGAAGCCCAGCAATAAGCTACTGAAGTGCGATCTGCACTTCAATAGCTTATTTAAAGTGTAAAGGTGATGCTAGGGGTCTTTTGGATGCCCAGCATCACCTTAAAGAGTACCTGTCACCACCAATCTGTTATCACATGGGGGGCTTGTAACTCCCCCTATGTGATAACAATTAAAGTAAAGTTTTGGCCATGGATTTATATTGTTTTTTTACACTTAAATTACATTCTAAGGACATTCTCCTTGTCTATCACATATATTCCACACAGGCCATATTGTATATATATAGTGAATAGAATCAAAGTTTCAGTGAATTGTCAAACATTCACTTATGACATGCATGCCTCCTTATATTTTATAAAGTGTTTCCTATATGCCACTTCACAAACATAAGCACAAACAGCATATTGTATCCACATGTATCTGAATATTTGGCATCATAAAAATCATCATTAATTCATAAAGATAGAGTAACATTTATTTATTATATATGTCAGAAATGGTGTTCCACAGTGTCCCAGGGAATGTCTATCATAGTTGCCAACATTTCAAAAAATTTCCAGTGAAACCTTTTTTTTTTGCTCTGCATCCAGCAAGCCATTGTAGGCAAAAAATGAACTTTAATTAGGAGCGGGGTATTAATTTAAAATGGGTGTGGTTCTACAAGAGGCATATCATATACAGGAATATTTATCATAAAAAGGACAGAAACACAGCCAAGAAGTTTTTGTCATTATCAAAACTGGAGCAGCTGTGCACGGCAAACAATCAGCTTCTCTCTTTCATTTTCAAGTCTTAACTGAACAAACTGGAGAGAGAAGCTGATTGGATGCCATGGGCAACTGCTCCAGATTCTGTCTGCTCCAGTTTTGATAAATTCTCCCCTATGTATGTATGTATTGAGCTAGCTACAACTTTCAGTCTGTACAGTAGTAACACATAATTCAGTTAGTAAGGATTGCAGAGTTCAGTAGTAGGTAACCTAGAGTTCAGTAGTAAGGCAGAGGTCAGTGTGCATAGTTGGCAACTTTGCCTGGACAGTATCCCCTTCTGTCAACCTCTCCCTCCCATCCTCTGTGTGTGGAGCTTTATCCAGCCTGGAACAAAGCTCGGGACAGGATGGTAAGGACAGGTTGACAGAAAAAATGAACTGTCCTGTCAAATCCGTGACAGTTGGCAACTATGTTCTTTAGAGGATCTTACTTTCTGGAACAAAGAACAGCAGGCCTGTGTGCTTAACATCTTGATTTATATCACAGTATTCAGATCATCCCTGTATATTTGTGTTTTTCCATCTGTTGATGTATTCAACCGTCTCCATCATTAAATATGTTAAAGGAGAACTATGGGGGTCAGTGCTTTTCTCCATAGTTCTCCTAAGGGTCACGGGAGGACACAAACTAGCGTCCCCCCGTGACCCAAAGCTCAGTATACCGCGAGCTACAGCTCACAGTATACTGAGACCGCCACAGCCGGGACGGATCCCGAGATTACTGTCTGGATCCACCCAGCTGCGTGATTGACAGCTGGCTCTGCCGATCTAGAGGCAAAGCCAGCTGTACCCGCCCCCTCCCCTGTCCGTTCCGCCAGTCAGCGCTGGAGGATCAGACAGGGGAGGGGGGAATCCCTGCAGGGAGCCGTGAGTGACAGTCATGGCTCTCTGCAGGAACAGGATCGAGAAGTGAGTGAGCGACGGTATGTGTTCGCTCACTTCCCGATCTATTGAGCCGACGTGTGACAGTTTCATTGTCACACGTCAGCTCGAACTAGGAGGCTGAGTGATTTTCACTCACCTCATAGTTCTCCTTTAAACTGTCTCATTCAGCAAAACTACACTTCGTGTCTGAGTGGAGTAGCTGGAGTCACACAGGTGTGTGGAAAACTGCGTAGACGTGCTGAATTGTACTGAATATTGCTGTGAACTGTTTCTCTGTGGGGAAGTACCCCAAAACCTTGTGATCAGGACACTGTGGGGGCGAATTTATCCAAACCTGGAGCAGATGTGCACTGCAACCATTCAACTTCCCTGTCTCATTTTCAATCTTACCTGAGCAAACTAAAGAGAGAAGCTGATTGTTTGCCATGGACAACTGCTCCAGATTCTGTCTGCTCCAGTTTTGATAAATTCCCCCTGTGTTTATGTAAGACAACCTTTAGACGATGAGACTGTTTATCTTAATTTGCTGTAGACAAGCGGACTTTGTGTTCTTATGCTGATGAAAAGCTTTTTTCTGTGCGTGGAAGAATAAAACACTGTCCTGTTCATCATAAACGGCTTTAGGAGTGGTCACTAAGCACTCACCATATGTGCTAATATCACCAACATAGCACAATACTTACCTGCATATCTGGGGCATTTTACGTGGGAAAGACATTTAGACCCACCAGGAAATGATTATATGACAACATCTATGATACAGCCACATTTAAGTTCAGATTGTTACCCATGGCCTCTGTGTGTGCTGTAAAGTAGCCGCCACTCCAAGCTTGCTGATACGATGGGAGTATAATCTCACGTTTAGTTTACTAATTAGGTGGCCAAGCAACAAAGTTGCAGGACACCTATTGCTTTTGTTAAGATTATTATTATTTTTTCTATTATTAATATTACGCTGTGCTCTAGTGTCACGTGTTCATTAAAAGTCTATTGGCCACAGGGTTTGGCAGCCATATTGGATTGTGCAATATTCTGCAAACATCTTCATCTCTGAAACCATTTATCAGAAAAATTCAAAACTTTGCACATATATCCAGGGCGACATCTTCTACCATGGTTGTAAAAACAGGTCCAATCCTGAAATCAATATGGCTTCTGCAAGCCAATGGTATTTAGATAGTGTTATTATTATGGCATATTTTCAAAAGCTTGTAATAAGCGCACTGTTACTCAAACACTCATACAACTAGGCCCAATGGTAGAGTTCTATGCTATGCCTAATCTTTTGCATCATAAAGGTCATAGGTCACATTCCCTAGCAGCCATCTTGTTTTAGGTGACAATATTCAGCTCCATATTCAAACATCAGTTTCTCAGAAACTATTAAAGCTACAGATGTACAAATTATTGTTTAAGGTTATGCTGTGATCTACATTAAGAACCGATCATTACAAGTCAATTGACCACATAGTTCGGCAGCCACGCTGAATTGTGTAAACTTCTAATAATATTCCTATTATTGTTATGCTCCTTTTTTTCAAATGCTAATTATAACCACACCATTATTTAAAAACCCACGAAATTTGGCACAATGGTAGAGCACTGTGCTGTGTTGAATCTTTGGCAACATAAAGGTCATAGGTCGCATGATTTGGCAGACATCTTGGTTTTAGCAAACATATTTCAGACATCAAACGCCTTCAAACGTCTGTTTTTTCATAACTACTAAAGCTACATATATACAAATTGCTATGTGAGGATATGCCTCGTTCTACATTCATATGTGCATTACAAGTCATTTGACCACATGGTTTGGCAGCCATATTGGATTGCACAATATTCTACAATCATCTTTTTCTTTTAAACTGTCGGAACAATGCGAAATTTTGAAACTTGTCCTCCATGGCCACCTCCTCTACCATGTTCAATGCCAAAATCAATATGGCCGCCACAAGCCAATCACTCTTAACATTGCAGCAAATTGCATAAACAGGCATTCATATCACTATTGCAGTATGTTAAACTTGTTAAACATATGATAACTCAAAACCATAACTGCCAAATAGAACATGGGTTCCAAATGTCCCCAAGGTTGGTGGCTATTTTGAATTTGAATACAAATTATAATTCATGAAATCATGTTCATTTGTAGAGGTCTATAGAGAGATACTGACTCAGGCTTGTGTTTTACAAGCCAATCTAACACATAGTTTGGCAGCCATATTGGATTGCACAATATTCTACACACATTATCTCTGAAACCGTATGTCATGACAATGTGAAATTTGGAACACATCTTAAAGGCCACCTCCCCTACTAAAGGTTGGTCATAGGAAGTGAATATTAATATTGCTGATGGAAGCCAATCACATTTACCATTGCAGCAAATTGCACAAATGTGTATTGATATCACTACTGAACTATCTTAAAATTTGATACACATAGTTACTCAGCAACATACGTGCAAATTTAATATAGATGTGAAAGGTCAGCGGTCAATTTTGAATTTGGAAAAATATTACAATTCATGAAAACTTATACAGGTCTATTGTGAATACATAAGTTTGCTATTTATCTCTCTAACTACAATATCTTATGTGCTATAACCAGGCTCTAATGATTGGCCACCTTTATTGCTACTTGCAGCTATATTTTGTTTTGAGATTATAGTCCTACACAGAAGTGAACTTGGAGCGATGGCTACTGTATATCACACACGGGCCATGATGAACAAAAGTAGCCACCCTCCAGAAGGAAGGACAATGTCAGCACAAATTCAGAGATGATTTGAGGGTCTACTGTCAAGTGATAGCCAGAAAAGCTACATTTTTGTGAACAGTTAAGGTACTTGAATGCATTTTTTAAGATTCTCCTGAATTGAGTGTAATTGTAATCAAAATTAAGGGGGATTTACCTAGTTACATAGTATTTGAGGTTGAATAACAACACAAGTCCATCGAGTTCAACCTTTTATGTGTAAGTGTGTGTGTAGTGCATGCATGTCTGTATATGAGTCCCTGTGTCGTCTAGGTTTTAAGAGTACCTGTACCCCTGTATGTTATGGTTTCTGAGGAAGGTATCTAATTGATTTTTGAATGATTCAATACTCTCTGCTGCTACCACTGCCTGTTGCAGAGAGTTCCAAAATGTAACCACTTTGACTAAGAAGCCCCTACACCCTTTGTGGTTAAATCTTTTCTCCACTAATTTTAGGTGGTGGCCCATAGTCCTTGTTAGAGAGTTTAGAGGCCATCACCACTAAACATTTTGTACATTAAAATCATGTCCCCTCTTAATCGTCTCACTTCCAGCGTGAACAAGTTTAGATTTAGCAACCGTGTCTCACAGCTTTGTTCCTCCAGTCCTTTAATTAGTTTTGTTGCCCTTCTCTGGACTCTCTCAAGCTCCAGGACATCCTTTCCGTGAATTGGTGACCAAAACTTAACCGCATACTCAAGATGAGGCCGAACCAACGATCTATAAAGTGGCAAGATTATCGCTTTGTCTCAGTACATTCCCTTTTTGATACAAGACAGTACTGTGCTAGCTTTGTTTGCCGCAGCCTGGCATTGCAAGCTATTATTCAATCCGCTTGCCTTTTTTTAAACCCCAAAATGCATTACTTTACATTTTTCAACAATAAACCTCATCTGCCACCTAGTCGCCCACTTTATTCAGGTCTTCCTGTAATGTTATACTGTCTACACCCGTGTCTATTACCTCCCAATTTTAGTATCATCTGCAAACACAGATACATGGCTAATAACACCTTTCCCATTATCATTAATAAACAGGTTAAACAGCAGTGGGTCTAGCTCAGAACCCTGGGGCACGCCACTCATTACTGTAGCCCATTGCGAAAATGATTATTTATCAATACTCTCTGGACACGTTCCTGGAGCCAGTTCTCTATCCATGTACACACCATTTCATCTATGGCCATAGATTCTAGCTTGTGTAATAAGCGTTTATGTGGTACTGTGTCAAATGCTTTTGCAAAATCCAGGTACACCACATCAACTGGTTTTCCTCTATCCAGATCTCTACTCACCTCTTCGCTGAATGTTAGTAGGTTGGTCTGACAAGAACGGTCCTTTATGAATCCATGTTGATTATCACTTATACCATTGCCATGAACAAAAACCACTAAATAGTCCTTTATCATTTCCTCAAACAGTTTGCATACTATTGATGTTAGACTGACTGGTCTGTAGTTCCCAGGTTGGCATCTTGAGCCTTTTTTGAATATCGGTACTACCGTTGCCTTACGCCAGTCACTTAGTACCCTTCCAGTCATTGAAAATGAGAAATAACGGTCTCACTATAAGATGGCTGAGCTCTTTAAGTACCGTGGGGGGCAGGTTATCTGGTCCTATTGATTTATTTGCATTAAGTTTTTCAAGTCTTTGTTAAACCCCAGCTACTGTCAACCACTGCGGTATTTTACGCACTGAGCTACTCACATTCTTATCTCCATTAAACCCGTCTTTTTCTAGAGTATATACTGAGGACAAAAATGAATTTTAATACCACAGCCTTCTTCCTGTTTGTGATTAATCTCTCGTTCTCATATTTTATTTGGCCTACCTGCTCTTTACTTATCTTTTTACTGTTTATATATTGGAAGAATGTTTTTTGGTTCTTTTTACTGACTGTGGCAATATGCTTTTCGTAATCTATTTTAGCTGCTCGGATTTCAAGTTTACATCTCTTATTACATTCCTTGTAGCTCTGGAATGTCAATGCAGTCCTCTCTATCTTATATTTTTTAAATGCCAGCTTTTTGTCTTTGATGTGTTGTTTTACAGTTTTATTTAGCCATGCAGACTTAGCTCTCGATCTTTTATTTTTGTTACCCAATGGTATGCACTTGGTAATAGCATTGTGTAATGTTTTCCTAAAACAATCCCACTTATCAGTGTTTATTGTTAGAAATATACTAGATGTCTAAAGGTTGTACCCGAAGTGGGGGGGCGTGGTTTGACGGCGGATGTAGCAGGAGCAAGCATCTCGCTCTCTCGCTGAACCCTTCGACTGTATGTTTTACTGAAGGCTGATTTACAACCCCTGTCACGGCTGCTCGGCTCTGTCTCCTGGCCCTCACCTCCTTGGCTGAGTCAGCCTGTCTGCGAGTGCCGTGGTCTGTCGGCTCCTTCACGCTGACGGGGTATGCCGGCTCTGCCTGTGAACACTGGAGCCTGTCAGCATCTCTCTTGGCTGATAAGAAAGTTTTACCATGCTGTCTCGGATTACAAAAGTTACACTGCTGGCTGGATTTTTTTTTTCTTAAAGGCACAGTAAACCATCAGACCAAACATTATCTATAACTAGCATCTGTGACCAGGAAGAGTACGTCGAACCGAATGCACAATCAATAGCAAGTATCATCTCTTGTTTTCTGCTATTATTTGGATAAACACTGTTTGATGTCTGTAATATGAGACGCACCTGCAGTGACTTTTAGTATAAGCTTAATTAATTAACATTGGCGTTCACTTGACAGTTGCTTATCCAACTTGTTAAGAGAGTTTTACCATGCTGTCTCGGATTACAAAAGCTATACTGCTGGCTGGATTATTTTTCTTAAAGGCACAGTAAACCATCAGACCAAACATTCCCTATAATTAGCAGCTGTGGCCAGGAAGAGTACGTCAAACCAAATGCACAATCAATAGCAAGTACCATCTCTTGTTTTCTGCTATTATTTGGATAAACATTGTTTGATGTCTGTATGATGAGATGCACCTGCATTGACTTTTAATATAATTTCAATCAATTAACATTGGAGCTCTCTTGACACTTGCTTATCCAACTTGTTATCTTAAACGCATTCCAGTCATGTTTATATGATGGAATACAGGTTCATAGACTTTTCAGTTATAATTGGTTTGAATTAATTCTTAAGATAACTGTACTGCTCCCCTCCTGTCCGCAATCGTTATTCATTTGCAACCCGTGTGCTCCTAATTTCAATTTATCAATTAACCTGCCAGTATCACAGACAGTTTGTGAGAGTGCGGGATCATGACGAGGACAAAGAAGGATGGATCAGCAGGTGCAGGTGCTCCGGCTCGGCGTATGCAGGATGGCACTGCCTCACCTTCACAGCGTACAGCACAGGACCGGCAGAAAGAGACAGTCAACGGGCTGGAAAGATTCGCCCGAACACCGGGTAAGGGAGACCTGTACCAGAAAGAGCGGAGGAGGACCTGGAGAGGGGGAGGGGGGGACGGCGAAAGGAATCCATTCTAATGGAGAGGGTACCCAGGAGATAGAGGGTTCCTCCATTGTGGTAGAGGCACTGAATGGTATGCATCCAACCCCCTGCCAGCAGCTTGTCCCAGGGGGAGAACCTGAGCCGACCCTGAGTGCAGTGCTTAAAGCGGTACAGGGCTGTAGTGCATCATTGGATACTCTCACCGGACAAGTGCAGTGTATACATGGGAAGCTAAATATAATACGGCAGGAACTAGATAAAATGAGAGAAAGGACTTTGGAGCTGGAAAACGGAGTCAGCAATTTGGAGGATGAGATCACCCCCATTAGGAAAGAAATGCAAGTGCTAAGAGAGGGGGCAGTCGCACATTTCTATAGATTGAAGGATATGGAAAATAGACTCCGAAGAAATAATATACGTTTAGTGGGCCTTCTGGAAAGAACTGAAGGGAAAGATCCCACAATATTTCTAGAGAAATAGCTAATAGAGACTTTCGGTTCGGATACTTTTTCTAAATTCTTCGCTATAGATAGAGCGCATCGGGTCCCCACGAGACCATTAGCGCCTGGAAGCCCCCCCAGGTCCATCATGAGGCTGTTGCATTATAAAGACCGGGATAATATTCTCCTTAAAGCACAAATAAAAGGGGACATTAATTATAATGGGGTTAAAATATCCTTTTACCCAGACTTTTCAGTTGAAGTACAGAAACAGAGAAGCAGATTTTTAACGGTTAAGCAACATGCTATGCTATACCCAGCTAAACTTAGAATTGTGGCAGCAGATGAAACAATATTTTTTGAATCATCAGAAGCAGCTATGAATTGGCTGGACCGGAACGAACAGCATCTACATAAAAGGACCTAAGCCCTAATGACAAAGTTGGATATTAATCCAAGGGGACACCGTTTTAAATTTGAGGAAAAATGCTTGCCTTCCAATTATCCTGAATAGGCGGGGGAGCTAAGGCAACCTTATTAAACCTAATGCTGCCCTGCTCAAACGCCCAAGCCATGGGATGGGCCCCTCAGTTGTTTTCCCGCGAGGAAATTTTTGTATTGTATTTTATGTGTTTTTTCTTTTTGTTGTGTTTTTAGTTGTTTTGGTTTTTTTGTTCTGTTTGTGGTCCTGTCCTAGTTTGGTAGGTTGTGGAGTAAAAGATGTGGATGATGTCAGAGGATGGCTACTGCTGGATAATGAAGGCCAAAGAAGGAACTCCCTTTTGGAATTAGTGAATAATGGTACAAAGTGGGGGGTTAAATTGTATATGGAGCATAGCCTAAGATCTGTAAAGATAGATTGGGATCTTCAGGTATATGGGAGGTATAGATTAATATATTGCTATTATAGACTAGAGCTTTGACATGGTAAAATTTGATTTTATTTCATGGAATGTGAGAGGGCTGGGGGATCCCGTTAAAAGACAAGCTGTGTTTTCTACGTTAAAACAATATGGTTCCTCGGTGGTCTGTTTGCAGGAAACGCATCTTACAGAGGAAACAACATCTTATTTAACGAGATATAACTTTTCAAATGTCTACCACTCAGTGCATTCTTCATATTCAAGGGGGGTCAGTATACTGATCTCTTCAACTCTCTCCTTCTCCTATAGACAGGTTGAGACAGACTCTCAGGGTAGATATATATTTTTGCTTTGCAATATAGAAGGCATTCAATGTATTGTGGCAAATATCTACGTCCCTCCACCATATGTCATGAAGTGCTACGTTCTTTTTCTCGATTTTATGGCAATGTATCCAGGGATACCATATATAGCTTTAGGAGATTATAATAATATTATGCATTCATCAAAAGATCGTTTACAAATAAACACTCCTATATTGGGGGGAGTTGAAACTTAATTTGCCAGATATGTACGGGAGCTGGGACTGATGGATGCATGGAGGTTACAGCATCCCTCGAGTAGTCAGTATTCATGCAGTTCGGCTACATACGGGTCTCTATCTCGCATTGATTTGGCTTTATGTTCAGAGAGGTGGCTTAACTATATAGTAGACACCAAATATGGGACTCAGGGATTATCAGACCATTCTCCATTAATAGTCTCAATTAACATTAAGCCAATGCTAGATAGACCATCCTGGAAAGTAAACCCCTATTGGTTGAAACTCCTACCGGAGGCGGATAATATTTCATCAAAAATTGCTGAGTTTTTCTGTATTAATTTGAATACGTCTACAAGTGCAATAGTATGGGATGCTATGAAGGCATTTCTTCAGGGTATAATTATCAAAGGGATTGCTACCCTAAAACGATCATCCTTGGAATGGGTGGAAAAACTGGCATTGGAAGTGAGACATGGAGGAGGCGTATGTGCCAAATCCTACGGAGTCCAGTCCTAAAATGTGGAGGGAGGCTCAATCTGTATATCAGGGCTACTGTCAAAGGCTGAGTCGAGAAGATTTCTCTCATCTTAAAGATTTTTTGAGGAGGGAGAGAGTGCGGTGCGGCTACTGGCAGTAATAGCTAATTCACAGAGGGAGAGTAATAACGTTCCCCAGATTCGTCAATGTGATGGTAGGTTGATTACAGAGTCACTGGAGATAGTGGAGACCTTCAGGGTATTCTATAAAAAATTATATGCTACACAGGTGTCATATTCTACTGAATCTCTTAGGGATTTTCTGAATTCCATGGAAATACCAAGTCCTCATGGGGGAGACCAAGAGGCTTTTAATGCCCCGTTAACCCTAGAAGAGATACAAATAGCAGTTGCAGGGACACCTAATAATAAAGCACCAGGAGTCGATGGCCTCCCCCTGGAAATATACAAGCGCTACGGGCAGGTTTTGCTCTCTGAGCTGCATACAGTCTTTAATAGAGCTTTGGAGATGGGTCATTTGCCTCCCTCTATGGAAGAAGCAACAATTGTAGTGATTCCTAAACCGGGAAAGGACAGATTGGAAGTGGACTCGTATCGACCTATTTCCTTGCTGAATTCAGATATTAAGCTTTTGGCGAAAGTATTGGCCAATAGGCTGTCGAGGACTATAGCTAAGATTATACACGTGGATCAATCTGGATTTATTCCTGCGAGATCGACGGCGATAAACATCAGAAGGCTGTTTCTTAATATGATAATCCAGGTAGTAGGATTATCCTATCACTAGATGCATTCGATACAGTCAAGTGGTCATACCTATGGATGGTATTGGAGAGGTTTGGCATAGGGCAGACATTCATTAAGTTGGTTCAGCTAATGTACCATGCACCTAAGGCACACATATGCCTAAATAATTGCTGTTCAAAACCCTTTGCTCTGTACAGAGGGACGAGACAGGGGTGCCCACTATCGCCGATGCTTTTTGCCTTAGCAATGGAACCATTGGCGATAGCAATAAGACAGGCTAGAGATATAGTAAGGTTTCGCAGGGGTGAAAGGGAAGATAAGATAGCGCTATACGCAGATGACACACTTTTATTTTTGGGAGAAGCAGGGTATTCCCTTCCGGCATTAATGTCCTTAATTACACAGTTTGGGATATACTCCGGGATTAAAATCAATTGGGATAAGTCGGTGATGCTACCCCTAGACCCTGTTACATATCAAATTCCGGTAAATGCCTCCTAAATTCAAGTAGTAGATACATTTAAATATCTGGGGGTAGTGATATCAGCACGAGGTACGGATTATATAACTCTTAATCTTGAGCCATTACTGCATAGATTTAAACAAAAATTTAACAGTTGGAATAAGCTTCCACTCACGGTGATCGGAAGAGCTAATTTAATTAAAATGATATGGCCCCCGCAATTATTATATATATTACATAATTCCCCTATATGGATAACAATGCAATGGTTTATTAAAATAGACACAATATATAGGAACTTAATATGGAAAAAAAAAACATTCCCGAATAGCATTAACAACCCTGCAGTTACCGAATGATGGGGGGGGAATTGCCATTCCCCACCCAAGAATGTACTTTTTAGCAGCACAATTACAACAAATGGCGGGATGGGGGGAAAAAATATGGGAAGATGCGGCAATTATACTTTCGGTATTCTCTAGATACTCTATTATATCACAGTTAGAAGCAGGTATTATTTCTACACGGTCGGTATATTGTACATTTTCCTTGATGGCCAGGGTATGGAAAGTTATGAAGGAGGTCAAAGGATATGAGGGGTGTACTTCCCTTACACCTATTTGGTACAATCTGGAATTGATAGAGTTGGCTAAGTTGACAGACTTTGATACCTGGATGGATAAAGGTTTACAATATGTTAAACAATTGATGGAAGGTGATGACCTGAAGACATTTCGAACACTGAAGGAAGAGTTTGGTATCCCCAACTCTCATTTCTTTAAATTCTTGCAATTACGACATGCCTTAGAGGCTCAGCGCCGAATATGTCCGTTGAGCCTTATGAATACCCCGATGGTACATATATTAGCAAAATCTAACTATTATAATACGGGAGTAAACATCTAAATAATATACAAAATTAATTAATATGAAACACTAAATACGGAGGTAGAAAATATCACGATATAAACGGGGAGGGTGAAGGAAGTTAGATAGGCTATGTGGGAAGCTAATTTAAGATTTGGTAAATATAATATGAAGACCGTTCAGGGTTGACCATGAAATGTAAATGTTAAAATATGGACTAAATTGCATAAACAGCAGTGTCTTAAATGTGAGTTGTATGTGGATGTATAATGATGTTGTTGTAAATTACATTATTAATTATGTGGTTGTAAATTATTATTGTTGATTGTCGGAAAAAAATTTGAATAAAGAGGAATTAAAAAATAAAATCCATTTCTCTTTTCGATCTAGCTCAAAAACAAATCAACAGTCTTAAGGTGCCCATACACTGCACGATTCTCGTACGAGAATCGCGGGAAATCCCGCGAACGTACGAGAATAGTGCAGTGTGTGGAAGGCGTGCGACCGTTTCTACTGTACGGTCACACGTCTTCCGTCGAACCAACAGGCTAGAAAACCCGCCGGGAATCGTACGATTCTCGGCGAGTTAGTGGCCTGCTGGTTCGACAACTGCCGAACGGGCCAGTGTGCGCACAGCCCGTTTGCAGTCATCTTAAGCCCGCCCCTCATTGCAGTCATCGTAAGCCCGCCCCTCAGCGGGGCGGGCTTGCGATGATCGAGAGTACGATCTGCCTGTCCAAGATGGGCAGATCGTACGTTTTTTTAATCACTTTACAACCATCGCAAGACTAAGGTCTTGCGATGGTTGTACAGTGTATGGCCACCTTTACTCCTATCAGCAGATGCAGAAAAAGCGTTTGATAAGGTAAACTGGGACTTCATGTTTGGTACATTGGCAGCGATGGGATTGGGTACGAAGATATTAACCACTTGCTGTCCGGAGCAATTTCTTACTATTTGCATGCACATGATAAAATTGTAGTTTTTGGCTAGAAAACAGCTTCAAACCTCCAAACAATGATATATTTTCTGAAAGCAGGAGCCCTGTAGAATAAAAAAATGCTAGTTGCAATTTGTTATGCTGCAGATTATTGCACAAATGTTTATCAAACAAGTATTTTTAGGATAAAATACACTAAAATGAAATTTAATGCACAGAAACCGAATATAATACC